>NC_041405.2:159065110-159312610 GCF_900747795.2 Erpetoichthys calabaricus
TCACACCAAGCTGCTTACCTATTGCAGATTCAGTCTTCCCAGCCTGGTGCAGGTCTACAATTTTGTTTCTGGTGTCCTTTGACAGCTCTTTGGTCTTGGCCATAGTGGAGTTTGGAGTGTGACTGTTTGAGGTTGTGGACAGGTGTCTGTTATATTGATAACAAGTTCAAACAGATGCCATTAATACAGGTAACGAGTGGAGGACAGAGGAGCATCTTACAGAAGAAGTTACAGGTCTGTGAGAGCCAGAAATCTTGCTTGTTTGTAGGTGACCAAATACTTATTTTACACCATAATTTGCAAATAAATTCTTTAAAAATCAGACAATGTGATTTTCTGGATTTTTTTTTTCTCATTTTGTCTCTCATAGTTGAGGTATACCTATGATGAAAATTACAGGCCTCTCTCATCTTTTTAAGTGGGAGAACTTGCACAATTGGTGGCTGACTAAATACTTTTTTGCCCCACTATAGGTGTCCCCTTGGCCTGGTCCAGCTACTCAGGTCTTCGATAATGAGGGTCCTGAGAGCCAGATCACCCTAGTGTGTCAAAACTGACGCTCCCTCACAATGCAGGTAATGTGCCCCATTTGGGACTCCGTGAGCAACACAAAGTCAAACCAGCGGCACCCAAGGATTCTCTGAAGAGACACACATGAAGGAGTCCACCAGTCTTCGTCTCTGGTCACTGGATAGCATCCATATCTTGCAGTCATATATCAACACTAAGGGTAAACGCTGATGACATCATTTCTGGTACCCAAAATCCACCTTCCTGCCACATCAGTTCCTGTTCTGGCTGCCCTGACTCCACCTCTTCCTCCTATTCACCATATTTATAACGCAGACTCAACCTGTTAGTCAGTCCAGTTGCGAACTCCGCTTCTGTAAAGACGTGTTTCTTTTCTTTTGCTGATTTTTCAGCATGCAGGGTCGCCATCCCCAAACCTTTTTCTGTCTGTAGCCTAATTTTTACCACAGTATGTAACCTTTAGAATCAGAAGACGAGATTTGTAAAAGAAAACTTAACCGGGGAATGTTCGTATATTAACGACAACTCTGACCAATCTGTGCACAACATTTTGGAGAAACTGGGAAAAGCAATGACTGTATTTTAGGTTCATTTTAAGAGGGCCAATGTTGTGTATTTGCAATGAGGAACATTTTTGGTTTTCTGTCAGTTTATATCGAATACCTATTGCCACTTTTCAGGAGTAAAAACCGTTGAAAACACAGACGTGATTCACTTGCTGCATGCAGAAACCTCTAAATCTCATGCTCTGTAGTCTATTCATGGCCTAATAGTTTGACACAGCATGGTGCCTGAAGACTATGTAGGTCAGTGTTTCTCAACATTTAAGTATTTGCGACCCGAGTTTTCATAACAGTTTTAATTGCGCCCCCTAACATTTTTTTGAAACCCTAATACAATTTATTCCTATATTTTTTGCTGCCGATACACTGCTACAAGTTTAAAATTTCCCTACGAATAGCGAAATTAGATAGATAGATAGATAGATAGATAGATAGATAGATAGATAGATAGATAGATAGATAGATAGATAGATAGATAGATAGATAGATAGATAGATAGATAGATAGATAGATAGATAGATAGATACTTTATTAATCCCCAAGGGGAAATTCACATACTCCAGCAGCAGCATACTAATAAAAAACAATATTAAATTAAAGAGTGATAACAATGCAGGTATACAGACAATAACTTTGTATAATGTTAACGTTTACCCTCCTGGGTGGAATTGAAGAGTCGCATAGTGTGGTGGAGGAACGATCTCCTCAGTCTGTCAGTGGAGCAGGACGGTGCCAGCAGTCTGTCGCTGAAGCTACTCTTCTGTCTGGAGATGATCCTGTTCAGTGGATGCAGTGGATTCTCCATAATTGACAGGAGTCTGCTCAGCGCCCGTCGCTCTGCCGCAGATGTCAAACTGTCCAGCTCCATGCCAACAATAGAGCCTGCCTTCCTCACCAGTTTGTCCCATCTGGCGATCCCTCTGGTAGAAACATGCACTTGACATCTCGAATTCCTGCAAGAATCCTGCCAACTACACCAACTGCAAAGGAGACAAAAACCAAGAAAGATTGTGGGGCACCTTGTGGCCAACCCTGTATATTTAGAACACTTGGATGAAAAAAAATGCAGTTTAATTGCACAAAAAAGCGAGTCTTCCCATTGTAACTCAGTCAGACTGCACAAGATGATGTCTCCTCGATTTAAGATGCCTTATAGGAGTAAGTAACGGGTTCAGGTGGTCGGACGCCAGAAGGGACGTCATAGGTGTCAATCTTCTTTTCTGGAGAGGGAGGAGAAGAGACATTGTAAATAAACAGTGCCACCGCATGTCTCTGCGGAGAATTACAATCACTCAAGCCCTTAAGTTTTCCCCCATGTGCACGTGTGTCACAACAGTACTTGGGAAGGTCCCATCTGGAGATCCCCCTGGAGAGCAACATGTGCTTGACCACGTACCTCCGCTTCAGTGAGCTGGGTCCTTTGTTGGGTACTTTCAGTGACTGGATTTCTGCCTCCATGACCTGGATCAGGGCTCTGACATCCTGGTGTTCAGACATCTCGAACTCCTGCAAGAATCCTGCCGACTATGCCAACTGTAAAGGAGACAAAAACTAAAAAAGATTTTTAGGGCACCTTGTGGCCAGCCCCATATATTTAGAACATGTTGGATGAAAAAAATGTGGTGTACTTGTGCAAAGGAGTGAGTCTTCTCTTTGTAATTCAGTCAGACTGCCCAAGATAGCATATCCTCGATTTAACAGGCATTCTGGGAGGAAGAGTCATGTCCAGATGGTCTGATCTCAGAAGTGGCATCATAGGTGGAATGACCTTAGTCTTCTTTACTGCAGAGGGAGGAGAAGAGAGATCGTTATTAAACAGTGCCACCACATGTCTTGGTGGAGAAGTACAATCACTCAAGCCCTTAAGCTGTTCCCTATGTGCACGTGTGTAACAACAGTACCTGGGACGGTCCTATCTGAAGAGGAACACGTGCTTGACCTCGTACCTCCACTTCAGTGAGCTGGGTCCTTTGTTGTCCCACATGGACTTTTAGTGGCTGGATTTCTGCCTCCATGGCCTGGATCAGGGCTTCAACATCCTGGGGTTCAGACATCTCGAATTTCTGTAAGAATCCTGCCGACTATGCCAACTGTAAAGGAGACAAAAACCAAGAATGATTTGTTGGAGCCTTGTGGCAAACCCCATATATTTAGAACACGTTGGATGAAAAAAAATGTGGTGTAATTGAGCAAAAAAGTGAGTCTTCCCATTGTAGTTCAGTCAGACTGCCCAAGATGGCATCTCCTCGATTTAAGAGGCATTCTGGGAGGAAGAGGTGTATCCAGGCGGTTGGATCGCGGAAGTGACATCATAGGTGGAATGGTGTTAATCTTCTTTACTGCAGAGGGAGGAGAAGAGAGATTGTAATTAAACAGTGCCACCTCATGTCTTGGTGGAGAATTACAATCACACAAGCCCTTAACCTGTCAGACATACGCACAAATGTAAGAAATAAATCCTTTAAGTTAATGTTAATGGTAACTTTCCCTTAGATTTTGCTTAGTTTGAACTTCAAGATAATAACATCACGGCCTGAGGTGGGCTGGCGCCGCGCCCGGGGTTTGTTTCCTACCTTGCGCCCTGTGTTGGCTGGGATTGACTCCAGCAGACCCCCGTGACCCTGTAGTTAGGATATACAGTGCATCCAGAAACTATTCCCAGCGCATCACTTTTTCCACATTTTGTTATGTTACAGCCTTATTCCAAAATGGATTAAATTCATTTTTTTCCTCAGAATTCTACACACAACACCCCATAATGACAACGTGAAAAAAGTTTACTTGAGGTTTTTGCAAATTTATTAAAAATAAAAAAACTGAGAAATCCCATGTCCATAAGAATTCACAGCCTTTGCTCAATACTTTGTCGATGCCCCTTTGGCAGCAATTCCAGCCTCAAGTCTTGTTGAATATGATGCCACAAGCTTGGCACACCTATCCTTGGCCAGTTTCGCCCATTCCTCTTTGCAGCACCTCTCAAGCTCCATCATGTTGGATGGGAAGCGTCGGTGCACAGCCATTTTAAGATCTCTCCAGAGATGTTCAATCGGATTCAAGTCTGGGCTCTGGCTGGGCCACTCAAGGACATTCACAGAGTTGTCCTGAAGCCACTCCTTTGATATCTTGGCTGTGTGCTTAGGGTCGTTGTCCTGCTGAAAGATGAACCGTCGCCCCAGTCTGAGGTCAAGAGCGCTCTGGAGCAGGTTTTCATCCAGGATGTCTCTGAACATTGCTGTAGTCATCTTTCCTTTTATCAATGATGCCGAGATGAGACTGATAAACATTGTGGCTCAGTAGTCTTGGTCAATCCGTAATTTGTTTATTCTGAGGCAAAGTGATGTTGAAGGTGCTGTATGTGATGGCCTGTTGGAAAGGTAGCAGGCTGAACCCTCCGTGTTTTATATGGCCTGTACCATTCATTGTAACATCAATCCTGTCATTACATGTGCCAGGTGATAGTGGGTACCCGCTCAGACACTGGTGTCTAATGCCTTTCTTTGATGCCAGGCAGAGGTGCTTCAATGACATATGGAGTGCACAACAGGATTCCTCTCCTCAAATGCAGGTTGGTGGTTTCTGGATGTGTCAGGAGGGAGACTGCTCTATCAGCCAATGAAAGATCCGTATTGCATATGTATGAGGTTCATTTATTATAGCCCATAATATGGTTGTTTCAGGGTGGCAAACAAGTTCAAGGAGAGTTGATGTATACAGATTAACAAAGCAGTTGTGATTTATATGGGGTAAAATGCATAGCAATGTGCGTACAGCAGGTTTAATACATCCTGTTTTTTGGCTTAGGCAGTATATCTTCACGCTTGAATCCATACTAAGTTTTAATAAATGAGACCGCCGGTGTTTATTTTCTAAAGTTCTTGCCAATTACACTGGGCACACTGATGTATGCTAAGTCTGAGCTTAAAGAACACTCGGGCTGAATGTGCAGCAGACAGACCTTGGGTGAAACTTTGAGTTCCACCGTAGTACACCAGAGGGCGCTGTGGCTTGACCTAAGGTGCCTTCTTGCTAATATTCCTCCTGTGGTTTATGGCTTCTGCCTTCATTTCCTCCACCAGTTTATTTAACTTTTTTATTTGTCCATTCCCATGGCATAGAGCACTTTTGGAGTTTTTCGGACCCCTGTGGTGTGCGGCTCTACACATTACCATGGAGGGTTGGCGGTGTTTCACTGCATGACTGCTTTCAATTAAGACATATGTATCTTCAATTACCACACTTACACTCTGTAATGAGTTTTTAATTCTGTTCTGATAAAAAATAATTAACCAAATGTCTGCTGCTAATTAGGACTTTTAAGAGCACAGCTTAGCAGACATGTTGTAAGGTTTTGCTGTTTTTTCTACTTTGGTACAATCTGCGTATGGCGCCTTGAATTTGTAAAAAATTTGCTTGTTTTATTGCAAGAATCTGCCAAAGGGTGCACATGCACTCTGCCCAGCGAGGCGGTGAAACTGGAGACTGCCAGACCTGTGCCAGTATGGGCATCACAAGCATGGCATGACCTTCATTAACCTGCCAAGATACCACAGGCAGGCTTCACCCTGCACAAGCCCCAAATGTACTATATACTGTATGTCTTTAAAATATATGAAAATACTTTTCAAGGGAGAGGACACATGAAAACTCTGGCTTGATGAGACACAATTAATCAAGGATTTTTATAAAACAAATAATTTTTTTGGTAAGAAATCAAAAAACGGATCAAAATTTGCTAGGGTGTGGAGTTTACACTGTGAACAGTAGGGGGCACTACTAAGCCTCCTAACCCCAGACACATAAGACCCAACACAACTCTAAGTTCAAGTAAAAGATTTTTAAAGCACCCAGCTCAATTAAAACAATTAACGCAGCCATTAAAAGGACTTTCTCTCTCTTTCTCTCCTTCTGTGAGTTTTGTTTTCCTTCCGCCCAACTCTGACTACCTGAGGTATGCCGGTGGGCTACTTAAGCTGGACCTGGGAGTACTTCCAGTGGCACATCATGGCTTTGTTGGAAACATATCTGGTGGGTTGGCACCCTGCCCAGGATTGGTTCCTGCCTTGTGCCCTGTGTTGGCTGGGATTGGCTCCAGCAGACCCCGTGACCCTGTGTTCGGATTCAGCGGGTTGGAAAATGGATGGATGGACATCTGGGTCATATAGAAATCAGGGAGGACCCCCCCCTGTACCCACTATCGTCACCCAAGGACCAATACGGGGCTGCTCTTCCAGACTCCAGTTCCCATGCAGCCCTGTGGGTGGCCAAATTGGGTCTACTGGTGAGGAACACTGCCACCTATTAATTTGGGGGATGAACTGCTCCAAGCTTCCTGCTCTCATCAGTCCGTTATTCCTTCTGTTATCCCAGCTAGGATGTAATGACAACAACAACAACAACATTTATTTATATAGCACATTTTCATACAAATAATGTAGCTTAAAGTGCATTATATGATGAAGAAAAGAGACAAAAAGACAAAGTAAGAATTAAAATAAGACAAAGCTAATTAACATAGAATAAGAGTAAGGTCCGATGGCCAGGGAGGACAGAAAAAACAAAAAAAGACTCCAGATGGCTGGTGAAAAAAAATAAAATCTGCAGGGGTTCCAGACCATGAGACCACCCAGCCCTCTCTGGGCATTCTACCTAACATAAATGATCAGTCCTCTTTGTATTTAGGGTTCTCATGGAAGGTCATGTAGACTTCTGGCTTTTAATCCATCAATGTAGGAACATCATGGTGCTTTGATTAGGTGGTGGTGGTGCAGGTCGCCACCACAGAAAACCATGAAAAAAAACAGAAGCGGGAGTAGGGGTGAGTACGGATTTTAGAGCCACCATGAATAGTTGTGATAATTAATTGAATATACAGAGTATCAGGATTAAATTACAGTGAAGTTATGAGAAAACCATGTTACAGTAATGTGTTTTCAGCAGTGTTTAAAAGTGCTCCACTGTATCAGCCTGGTGAATTCCTACTGGCAGGCTGTTCCAGATTTTAGGTACATAACAGCAGAAGGCCGCCTGCCTCACCACTTCTTTTAAGTTTAGCTCTTGGAATTCTAAGCAGACACTTAGTTGAAGATCTGAGGTTAAGATTTAGAATATAAGGTGTCAGACATTCCGATATATAAGATGGAGCGAGATTATTTAATGCTTTGTAAACCATAAGCAGAATTTTAACCCTTTAACCGCCAACTCCCTAAATATTCCTCATGCCAGGCAAAATCTGAACAATTTTCGTTTTTTTTACTTTACATTTATTCAAGCAGTATTTACCTGCTGAAATACCTGCTGAAATGTTTCAAATAAATGGTCAATCAAAGGACGTAGCTTGAACAAGCGGTCACGGTTTGGATCTTTCTTATCTGGCTCAGATAATGGGCAGCAGTCCAGTTGAGATGCTGGGGATACACCCACTCATCGCCATCATCCGATGCGTTGTCATTCACAGTATCATGCAGCGCACGTTGCTGATCATCATTGTTGCTAAAATCTTCTTCAGAACTGCTACAACCATGATCAGAATTATTGTCCAAAATCACCTGCAAAACCTCACTTGAAGTCAGTTTACGTTTCGCCATATTCACAGCTTTCACTTTCGAATCACATCACGTGAGCGGCCAGTACAACCGCAGAGTTGTCGAAATACAATGTAGTAATAATACCCACGCCAAACTGTCAGTTATACTACGCACCAGGCATTCACATAACCATAGGCAAATGTGCCTGATAATTCCGGCAGTAAGGCGTCAGCAATAACGCTACGATGCTGGATATATCCGGCAGAGGGCGGTTAAGAGGTTAAAGTCAATTCTGAATGACACAGGTAACCAGTGTAGTGACATCAAAACTGGAGAGATGTGCTCGGATTTTCTTTTCCTAGTTAGGATTCTAGCAGCTGCATTCTGCACTCGTTGTTACTGATTGATGTCTTTTTTGGGTGGTTCTGAGAGGAGTGCGTTACAGTAATCTAGTCGACTGAAAACAAAAGCGTGAACTAATTTCTCAGCATCTTTTAATGATATAAGAGGTCTAACTTTTGTTATGTTTCTTAAGTGAAAAAATGCTGTGCTAATAATCTGATTAATATGCGATTTAAAATTCAGGTCACAGTCAACAGTTACCCCTAAATTCTTTACCTCCGTCTTGACTTTTAATCCTAATGCATCAAGTTTATTTCTAATAACCTCATTATATCCATTATTGCCAATCGCTAAAATTTCTGTTTTCTCTATTTAGTTATTACTAATTCCTACTCATCCATTCAGAAACACAAGTAAGACATTGTATCAATGAATCAAGAGAGTCAGGGTCATCAGGCGCTATTGATAAATACAGCTGTGTGTCATCAGCATAGCTGTGGTAGCTCACGTTATGCCCCGAGATAATCTGACCTAACGGATGCATTTAGATCGAAAAGAGCAGCAGACCCAGGATAGAGCCTTGTAGACCACCATATAGAATATCATGTGTCTTTGAGTTATAATCACCACAACTAACAAAGAATTTTCTACCTGCCAGTTTATTGGCTAACTAAAAAGATTAGAACATGCAAGCTTTCACGGCAACTCAGGCCCCTTTTTTCAGGCGAGATGTAATTGAAAACCTAAAGAAGGGGCCTGAGTTGCCTCAAAAGCTTGCATGTTCTAATCTTTTTAATTAGCCAATAAATGGGGTCATTTTGCTTGACTTCTCATTACATCCATAATGGCGAACACGGTACAATACCTCAGTGCTCCACCAGGACGGAACTTATGAGATGTCCTGGCCGGGTAATGTCTATAACCAGGCCATTCTCCATTATGGCTTACCGACTGGGCAAGAATTCCTATTCCATCCTGGCTGGGATATTCTTCTGGGCACTCACAACACAAAGGCAGAATCAGCATGAGGCCTCCACAAATCACCATAGTAGAGACAGGCCAGGATCTTCACTGGCTAATCCATTAGAGTTTCACCCAAACTCAGCCAGGCTCCAATGATGAGTTGCTGGCTTCAGCCCTAGCAGGCCCAAAAATAGGGAGCTGGCAAAACAATTAGAAATTTAAAAAAAGAATATAACAAAAACCTTACAAGAGGAGGGATGAACATCAACCCATGGTTTGTAGTAAAAGGAAAAAAGAGAAATTTTTATAAGTGAATGATTTATTTACAATAATAGCAAAATATAGAAAAACACTCAGCGGAGCAGAAAGTGGCACAAGGAGTTGCCTAAAAATGTAATTCTAAACAAGCAAGTCCAAATGAAATCTAATCAACAGAATCCATAAAACAGAGTGAGAATAATCCTCACTCACTCATAAGACTTTCCCACTGCTGTTATGCTTCAGAAGCACCAAAATGGTGTGAGCCTGGAAAGAAAGCACCTCCATCGAGAGAGGCAGGGAGAAAGCAAACCAGATGAACAACTTCTTTAACAGGTTTGACCACCCTAACCCACTCTCACCTCAGAGCACTGCACCCTCCACCCATCCATACCAGCTTAAGAGAGAGTTCCCCCCCCACCCATAATTACAGCAGTGCAGGTAAGCAGAGAGCTGAGGAGACTTCGTGCCAGCAAAGCAGTGGGTCCAGATGGAGTATCGCCACGACTGCTGAAGGCCTGTGCATTGGAGTTGGGGAGTCCTCTACGGCGCATCTTCAACCTGAGCCTGGAACAGGGGAGAGTCCCGTGGCTTTGGAAAACAATTTGCATCACCCCAGTCCCAAAGGTATCACGTCTTAGTGAGTTGAATGACTTCCGGCCTGTCGCTCTGACATCGTATGTGATGAAGACCATGGAGCGCCTGCTGCTTCAGCACCTGAGACCACAGGTCCGCCACGCTCTCGACCCTCTGCAGTTCGCATACCAGGAGAAGGTGGGAGCGGAGGATGCCATCATCTACATGCTACACCGATCCCTCTCCCACTTGGACAGAGGCAGTGGTGCTGTAAGAATTATGTTTCTGGACTTCTCTAGCGCCTTCAACACCATCCAACCTCTGCTCCTTAGGGACAAGCTGACAGAGATGGGAGTAGATTCATACCTGGTGGCATGGATGTATGTGCATCTTGGGAACTGCAGGTCTGACATTGTGGTCAGCAGCACAGGAGCGCGGCAGGGGACTGTACTTTCTCCGGTCCTGTTCAGCCGATATACATCAGACTTCCAATACAACTCGGAGTCCTGCCACGTGCAAAAGTTCACTGACGACACTGCTATCGTGGGCTGCATCAGGAGTGGGCAGGAGGAGGAGTATAGGAACCTCATCAAGGACTTTGTTAAAGAGTGCGACTCAAACCACCTACAACTGAACACCAGCAAAACCAAGGTGGATGGTGGTGGATTTTAGGAGGACCAGGCCCCTCATGGACCCCGTGATCATCAGAGGTGACTGTGTGCAGAGGGTGCAAACCTATAAATACTTGGGAGTGCAACTGGATGATAAATTAGACTGGACTGCCAATACTGATGATCTGTGCAAGAGAGGACAGAGCCGACTATACTTCCTTAGAAGGCTGGTGTCCTTCAACATCTGCAATAAGATGCTACAGATGTTCTACCAGACGGTTGTGGCGAGCGCCCTCTTCTACGCGGTGGTGTGCTGGGGAGGCAGCATAAAGAAGAGGGACGCCTCACACCTGGACAAACTGGTGAGGAAGGCAGGCTCTATTGTAGGCACGGAGCTGGACAGCTTGACATCTGTGGCAGAGCGACGGGCGCTGAGCAGACTCCTGTCAATCATGGAGAATCCACTGCATTCACTGAACAGGATCATCTCCAGACAGAGGAGCAGCTTCAGTGACAGACTGCTGTCACTGTCCTGCTCCACTGACACACTGAGGAGATCATTCCTCCACCACACTATGCGACTCTTCAATGCCACCCGGGGGGTAAACGTTAACATTATACAAAGTTATTGTGTGTGTTATACCTGCCTCACACTCTCCACCTTGCATTTTTTAACTTGTACTGTGTTTTTATCACTCTTTAATTAATATTGTTTTTATCAGTATGCTGCTGCTGGAGTATGTGAATTTCCCCTTGGGATTAATAAAGTATCTATCTATCTATCTATCTATCTATCTATCTATCTATCTATCTATCTATCTATCTATCTATCTATCTATCTATCTATCTATCTATCTATCTATCTATCTATCTAACTATCTATCTATCTATCTATCTATCTATCTATCTATCACAGTCATGAAATATCTCCAAAAATAACCGCTATTGGGGGTCAGTCAAACCCGGCTAGTAACAAGAGCAAACACAGACTCCTTATGAATTACAAAGATTCATTCTTCCCAAAAAAATGTTCTCTACTAATCAAAAGCTCCGTGGAGCACAAAAAGGAAAAAAAGAACTGCCTAGAAAGGCAAAGGCAAACCAAGGTGAACGAAGTCCAGAGAGTGGTCAAGAAATAGAATCCAATAAATCACAAAAAGCACAAGAAAAATTGCAAGGAAACGCTCACCAAACTCCCAAGTGCGTCCAAATGAACTGCAAGGTAATCTGGGATACACTCCGCTCTCTATAGGGCTGAAGGCAGTACTTTGTGGTGATGGGCAGGTGGCCCTGCCTCTTGGGGAACCACCCATTAAACATAAGGAGCAGAACATAATACACATTGTGTCCCACATGTGCGAGTAGGAGGCAGCTAAAGGGCTCAAGTAATTGTAATACCACATCAGACCAGGAGGTGGTGGGGTGCACTGGATGTCTTTCTCAGTTCCTTGCTGACCCTTCCCGGGAAATCCCGCTGAGTTCCGGCACCTTTGAGGACATCACTTCTGGTCCTGATGACATCACTTCCACTTTTGGCACACTAGATGATGTCACTTTCATTTCTGACAACACCACTTCTGGTTTCTGGGCCCTATGATGATGTCATGTCTGGGTTCAACAACATCACTTCCGGTTCCAGCCCCCATGATGATGTCACTTCCTCTACAGGCCTTTAAAGCTGCCATTTTGCCCTTAGTTAACCAGCTCTGTTTTGGACTCAGTCTTGTGAAGAACTCTGTTTGAAAGCTCTACCTTTTGCAGCCAGGACATACTGTACGGGTGGCTGCCCCAAACCTTTATTACTTCTGGTGTATTTCTTTATCACGATTGACATAAAGAAACTCAATAATCAACACTGGCGACAAAGACTATGGAGAAAATAATGAAAAACCCTGCCACGGACTGGCACCCTATGATAGGCTCCAGGAGACCCCCCCAAGACCCTGATCAGGACAAAGTGGGCTAGACAGTGACTGACTGACAAAATTTGTACCCCAGCCCATGGGGAGGGGGAGTCATGGCTGAAACAACTCCTGAGAATTCTCGGCTTACTTTTATAGCAAGAGGGTGGTGATGCCAAGGTGGTCCCACCATTTGGTGCTCCATCTACAAAGAACATGTGACATACTTTAATTTACATTACACAGTAATGAGGTTGGGAGCATGTGCTGATACAGCGCATTGCTGCACCCCCACACGATGAACCGAATGCAGCCGTGCAACAGGTGACACCTCAGCACCACACTGGAACATTGTGAGGTGTTTGACGATGGCTGGAGTGCCAATCCTGCCACCAGCCCACAAGATTTTCCTACAAGTTAGAGGACTTCCTTGCAGGGCTGGACGCAGATTAACGTCATACTCAGGACGAAGCAATTGCAGGTTAGGTGTGTTGCTTAAGGGACCACCAAAGTAGAGTCACTTCTGACGTTTATGGGATACGAATTGGCAACCTTCCGATTGCCAAGCAGATCCCCAGCCTCAGAGCCACTGAACATAATACCAAATATGACACATGACCCCTTTGCCATGAACTTGGGAGTTCCTAAGCAGAAACTCTGTTGCAAAAAGCCCCTCAAGTGGAAGGATCTGTCAATCTTTGGCTTGTTAAACATTAAAGGGCAGACAAACAAATCTTTATAAAATCAAAGCCCTGCAGCACAACAAGATCCAAATGGCCCAGAAGGAGCTGCCTAAAACACGGGTGGGGACCTCTGGTCCTGGAGGGCCGTAGTGGCTGCAGGTTTTTATTCTAACCATCTTCTTCATTAGTGACCAGTTTTTGTTGCTAATTAACTACTTTTTCCTTCGTTTTAATTAACTTGTCTCAGACCCCTTAGTTGTTTCTTTTTCCTTAATTAGCAATTAAACAATAATGAGACACAAAACGAGCCGCCACATGACCTGCTCACCTGTGCCCACCACACAATATCTGAAAATAAAGAAAGTAAGGTTCATCTCTCAGGTCACCAAAACATTTTGACGGTGTTCTTAGAAAAAACAGAAAATCAACAGTTTTAGAAATGTCTGCTGTGGCAGAATGAGAGCAGCAACAAGCCACGGAATTAAATAACGGCTGTAATTAACAGCAAGATTTGGCTTCTCATTAAGAGATTGGTTGGAGTTTGAAATCCCAATTTAGTTTCACGGTTTCACATCTCATTTCTGTTTGGTTGTCTTTTAATGAAGAACGGAATAAATTCAAAAGACTGAATCCTTAAAAACAGGGCCATTAAAATGAAGGGAAAAGGAGTTAATTAGCAGTGAAAACTGGTCACTGATTAGGAAAATGGTCTGAATGAAAACCTGCAGCCACTGCAGCCCACCAGGCCCAGAGTTCGACACCCCTGGCCTAAAATAACAAAGGCAACCCAAAGCAGACAAGACAAGACAAAAATAGAGTGTGGAAGTAAAAAAAAATCCAGATTATCAATCTTCTTCTTCTTCTTCTTTTGGCTGCTCCCGTTAGGAGTTGCCACAGCAGATCATCTTGTTCCATATCTTTCTGTTCTTTGCATCTTGTTCTGTCACCCCCATCACCTGCATGTCCTCTCTCACCACATCCATAAACCTTCTCTTAGTCCTTCCTCTTCTCCTCTTCCCTGGCAGCTCTATCCTTAGCACCCTTCTCCCAATATACCCAGCAGCTCTCCTCGGCACATGTCCAAACCAACGCAATCTCACCTCTCTGGCTTTGTCTCCCAACCTTCCAACTTGAGTTGACACTCTAATGTCCTCATTTCTAATCCTGTCCATCTTCGTCACAAATCTTAGCATCTTTAACTCTGCCACCTCCAGCTCTGTCTCTTGCTTTCTGGTCAGTGCCACCGTCTCCAGCCCATATAACACAGCTGGTCTCATTACCGTCCTGTAGACCTTCCCTGTCACTCTTGCTGATACCCGTTTGTCACAAATCATTCCTGACACTCTTCTCCACCCATTCCATCCTGCCTGCACTCTCTTCTTCACCTCTCTTCCACAATCCCCATTACTCTGTACTGTTGATCTCGAGTATTTAAACTCATCCACCTTCACCAACTCTACTACCTGCATCTTCACCATTCCACTGACCTCCCTCTCTTTCACACACATGTATTCTGTCTGGGTGGTCCTACTGACCTTCATTCCTCTCCTCTCTAGAGCATATCTCCACCTCTCCAGGGTCTCCTCAAACTGCCCCCTACTCTCCCTACAGATCATAATGTGATCAGCAAACATCTCAGACCATGGGGACTCTTGTTTAATCTCATCTGTCAACCTGTCCATCACCATTACAAATAAGAAAGGACTCAGAGCCGATCCCTGATGTCATCATCCATCACTCCTACCGCAGACCTCACCACGGTCACACTTCCCTCGTACATATCCTGTACAACTCTTACGTACTTCTCTGCCACTTCTGACTTCCTCATACAATACCAAAGCTCCTCTCTTGTTACCCTGTCATATGCTTTCTCCATGTCCACAATGCAATGCAACTCCTTCTGGCCTTCTCTCTACTTCTCCATCATCATCCTCAGAGCAAACATTGCATCCGTGGTGCTCTTTCTTGACATGAAACCACACTGCTGCTCACTAATCATCACCTCACTTCTTAACTGAGCTTCCACTACTCTTTCCCATAACTTCATGCTGTGGCTCATTAATTTTATCCCCCTGTAGTTACTACAGTCCTGCACGTCCCCCTTATTCTTAAATATCGGCACCAGTACACTTCTTCTCCACTCCTCAGGCATCCTCTCACTTTCCAAAATTCCATTAAACAATCTGATTAAAAACTCCACTGCCATCTCACCTAAACACCTCCATGCTTCCACAATGAATTGCAAGGGACTGAGTGCTCCTTCAGCGTTTATTGATATTGAAGGCAGTCACTTGATGGTGATAGACAGGTGGTCCCGCCTCCCGGAGAACCACCCACAAAACACAAGGCGCACGGTAACACAGACATAAATACATATAAATAACATTATACACAAAACAAATGACCTGTGGTGGGCTGGCGCCCTGCCCAGGGTTTGTTTCCTGCCTTGCGCCCTGTGCTGGCTGGGATTGGCTCCAGCAGACCCCCGTGACCCTGTGGTAGGATAGAGCGGGTTGGATAATGACTGACTGACTGACAAAACAAATGAAAAGCACACAATAATGCAAGTAATCATCACAAGTAATGATATTACCATAAACAAACAAATCTAAAATGAACAAAAGAGACAGAAAGGAAGAATTTGAACATCAACCTGGCTCATGCATAACACACTCGAAAAAAACAAAAACGACAACAGAATACATAAACACATGACCTTCCATAACAAAAATGGCAAAAGGCAAACATGAAATTTTAAAGGGTATGCCGAAATAGGCAATCCAGGTCAAAGAAATCCAAAGAGCTGTAAGACAAAAGGCAGAGTTGGGGCACCAATGGTGATCCCCCGTGTAATTGAATGATTGGCAAAACCAGTTCTGGGTAATGGTAGGCCAGAGCCTTTCCAGACAGCACTTAGCATGAGGCAGGAACCAACCCCAGACAGGGTGCCAGCCCATTGAATGGATAATAATATACGGTACTACATATAATAATACAGTAATGACTGAGTCAAGGATGACCCGAACTGAAGAAGAGGAGCTTATTGTAGTTCAGCTCAACAGTCCTTGAGAGCAAACAAGGAGTCTGGACAGGTGTGGTAGGACCCCCAAGTTCTGGTGTATTCGCCATCCAAGGGTCAAATCCATCCACAAGATAACCAAATAAATAAGTGAACATCCAGGCTGATTGTGTGCCAGCAGACTTCAGGCCTGTCAGCCATCTGATCCCTTGAGATCTTTTCATCTTCTCCTCCACCAATAAAAAAAGAAAATCTTCTTCCAGGCTCCACTGCTGTTTCTTAGATTGAAACAACTTGAAACAGCCCAGTTCCCTGCGGAGTGCCTACCTGCCCGGAGGGGAGGCTGTGTGCCAGTTTGGACTGCCGTTATTTGGCCTACATTTCATCCTGCTAAGGTGAATTATTTTTCACTATGGGGAGCTTCCCATAAGAGCCCCTTGTTGGTGTGCTTAGAGTATCATAAGGGAGTTAAACTAAAACCAAGCACTTTGGACACTGGTGTGGCACTATATTTGTCACACCACAAAAGCGAATGAAAAAACACTTGTCACCACTAAAAGGCATCAGTGATGAATTCATAGATGTCTGCTCTGTATGGTGGACGGCAGGAGCATATGCAACACTTATGACAACCCGACTCAGTGTATTCCATAGAGCACCTTGGGAACTGGTGTGGCACCATACTGTCACCACAAGGGGGTGCTAATGATGAATTCCTAGCCCTCTGCTCCATATTGCTCTATATTGTGGAGGGCGGAGAGATTGGAAAAACAGATTTTTTTACCGAGAGTATTGTGTTTAGTATGCTGGGTACTGGTGTGGCACCATATTGTCACCACAAGGGGGCACCAGTGATGAATTCCTATATCTTTGCTGGATATGGTGAATAGCAGAAAGATTTGAAACATTTACTGTTTCTTTATTCAGTGTATTGTGGCGTGCCACTAGGGGGCATCAGTGATGAATTCTTAGATGTCTGCTCTCTATGGTGGAGGGCAGGAACATACTGTATGCAACGCTTATGACTACCCGACTCAGTGTATTCCATAGAGCACCTTGGGAACTGGTGTGGCACCATACTGTCACCACAAGGGGGCACCAATGATGAACCTGAAGTTCAATACCTTAACTAGTTTGTTACCTTTAGGCAGGTCAGGGCTAAGGAAAGCTTTTGAATATATGGTGGCCTCATGAGTTTAGAAGACCACCTCTGGATCCTCGTGAAATGAAACATACATCTCCACCATATGAGGTTAGGGTCAAGCGTTGAGCCGTAGCCTTCACATTAAAGAAGCAGAGTGGCCCAGTAGGAACAATCCGGGCAAGTAAACACCACAGCACGTGTGGGGCAGCACAGATTTGAGCCTTCTTTTATTTTGTTCATCCCTTCTTTGTCTTCTTAAATGTTCTTTGATGGCTTTTTTTGGCTACATAGGTGGCATCATGTCCCCCCATTACCTGCAAACTGACTGAGTCGTGCAACAGACGAGAGGATAGCTGAGGCAGCCATGAGAGTCCTTTGTGCATTATTAGATTCACAATCATCAGATTATCTCAATGTGAGCTACCACAGCTATGCTGATTACACAGAACTGTTATTTATCAATAGCGCCTGATGACCCCGACTCTCTTGATTCACTGACCCCAATGTCTTACTTGTGTTTCTGAATGGATGAGTAGTTATTTTCTCAAACTAAATAAGGAGAAAACAAACATCTTAGTGACTGGCAAAAATTGATATACAGTCGACTCCCGAAATTTGCGGGGGTTACATTCTTAGAGCACCCGCGATTTGTGAAAAACTGTGAATTTTGAATGTGGTCAAAATATGCCAATAAATGCCTATTTTTATATTAGTTTAAACCCTAAATATGCCCCCAAAACACTTTAATTTCATTTCAAACTCAGCTTAATAGATTACCTAAATAAATGAATGTAAAGGTAAACCCGTCTACTGTACAGTACTGTACTGCTATGTCTCCCGCAGTGCTAGAATGTAAAATACAGATGTTACCGCTATATGTACTGTAATTCATGCAAGCGCATTTTCTTTGGTATAAGAAGGGTAAATGTGTAATAATTTAATTTAATAAAAATACAGTCAAATATACGGGTACTCACCAATAATGAATGATATTGATTGAAGATGATGATGATGATGATGACGAATTAGCTGTGCAGTATGATGAAGGTATGTAATGAAGATAATGACAGCACAGCAAAGCAGAGGATTTACAGCTCCTCGGGTGGCTACTGCGGCATAACTTTTTAGTTCTGGAAGCAAACCCAGTAGTTCAACCTTCTCCTGGAGTGTCTTAAACTTTTTCTGGCACTTGCGTTCATTGCCAGAAGCCTTAGAAGGTGTAGGGCGTTTGGGCGGCATCTTAGGGCTTTAAGAAGAACAAAACGATAAACACTCAGCGAAACACTCAAGATAGCTACTCACGGTGAACTGTTATGATGCGGGAATGCTGGGCTGCATCTGCCGGAGATGCATCACAGAGCAGCAGCCAATCAGAAGTAAGGAGAAATGACTAACGCTTTCAGATTGGCTACTTTCACCATCACAAGCTGCCTTTTCCTTTACGGTTGCTTCTTGTTCTCTTTACAGTACAGTATTGCCACGAAAAAAGCCATAAAAAAATTGTGGAGGATATTTGCAGATTCCGCTAACAATTATTAGTTAGGTTCTAAGGAAAAATCCGCGAACGACTGAGGTCATGAACTCTGAACCACGACTTCGCGGGGATCTACTGTAATGAGGATATTAGAATTAAATTCGATCCATTAGAATTAAAAGTCAAGATGAAGGTAAAGAATTTAGGGGTAACTATTGACTCTGACCTGAATTTTAAATCACATATTAATCAGATTACTAGGAGAGCATTTTTTCACTTAAGAAAAATAACAAAAGTTAAACCTCTTAGAACTTTTCAACAATGAGTTCACACTTTTGTTTTTAGTCAACTAGATTACTGTAACACACTCCTCTCAGGACCACCCAAAAAATGCATCAATTGGTTTCAACGAGTGCAGAATGCAACAACCAGAATCTTAACTAGGAAAAGAAAATCGGAGCATATCACCCCAGTCTTAGCGTCACTACACTGGTTACCTGTGTCATTTAGAATTGACTTTAAAATACTGCTGATGGTTTACAAAGCCTTCAATAATCTGCTCCATCTTATATCTCAGAATGCCTCTCACCTTACACTCCAAGTTGTAACCTTAGATCTTCAAATGGGGGGTCTGCTTTTAATTCCAAGAGCTAAACTTAAAAGAAGTGGTGAGGCGGCTTTCTACTGTTACACACCTCAAATCTGGAATACGAGTTTACTGATAGAAATTCATCAGGCTGATACGGTGGAGCACTTTAAAAAGCTGCTAAAACCCGTTATGTTAACATGGCTTTCTCACAGCTTCATTTAAGTGTAACCCTGATATTCTGTATACGCATTGAATGATCATTTCTATCATGGCTCCGCAATCCGTACTAACCGCTACTTTCTCTGCTGTTCTTTTTCTGCTTCTCTGTGGTGGTGATCTGCGCCATCACCACCTGATCAGATCACCATGCAGTCCCTCTGCCAGATGTCCACATGACCACCATCATCATCAAATTCTTTCACGTGAAGCCTGAAAACCATAAGGACTGATTGAGATCATTGATGGTAGGTAGAATGTCCAGTGGAGGGCTGGGTGGTCTTGTGGCCTCGGACCCCCTGCAGATTTTTTTTTTCTCCAGCCCTCTGTAGTTTTTTTTTTGTTTATTTTTGTCTCTCCTCCCTGCCATCAGACCTCACTTTATTCTTTGTTATTTAGTATTGCCTAATTTTATTTTTATATTTCTATATGTAAAGCACTTTGAGCTACATCCTTAGTATGAACACATGCTCTAGAAATAAATGTTGTTGTTGTTGTTATTATGATGGACAGCTGCTCATTTGGCCCCGCCCCCTCTCGCCTGTCATGGCCACTCAGCAGCTACCCATGGACATCCAGCATTGTTGGTCCGTCGCCAGTAATTTTGACGTTCATTCTGCAAACTCTGACTAACAGTTCCACTTTACCGCCTGCCTCATCCTGGCAGATGCGTTGGGAAATCCATCAATTCCAGAGTGGCATGTGTGCCCTGAGTGACATTCACATGCTTTATGGAAGGATTTATCAAAGTTGATGTCTAATCTCCTGGCAGCTGGCGGTGAAACGGCCAAACGGCTGGCACTGATCTGCAAGAGGCCTTCAAGTCTCCTGGTGTGTGTTGGGTATAAAGCGGCATCTTCCAGCGCCATTTATCTGTGACCTTGGAGGAGAAGGTCTTCTGATTAGCAAATCTACTCAAGATGAAGGCACAATTAGGGAGGTTAGTGGAGGTGCTAACAACAAGACATCAGTGCAAGACCCCCTACTATCCCTTTAACCCTTTCAGCACAACCTGTCAACCTCAAACAAATCTTCTTTACCTGGTGTGTCAGTGCCACCTTTTCTACCCCACTGTTAACTAACTAAACCCTCTCATCATGGCTGCCCGCAGTGGGGTGCAACAAGGGAGTGACGCCAAGTGATTATTGTTGTCTTTGCATTAATGGCTTTGGCCTGGAATTTCTGTGGCAAAACTATTAATGAATTTGTGTTTTTACACCACCTCTTTGCATTTTGCAATCATTCTTTACGATGGTTTGTCAGTTATAATTTTTAGGTATGTATATATATATATAAAGAGAGTGCAGGCAGGGTGGAGTGGGTGGAGAAGAGTGTCAGGAGTGATTTGTGACAGACGGGTATCAGCAAGTGTGAAAGGGAAGGTCTACAGGACGGTAGTGAGACCAGCTATGTGATATGGGCTGGAGACGGTGGCACAGGAGACAGAGCTGGAGGTGGCAGAGTTAAAGATGTTAAGATTTGCATTGGGTGTGACGAAGATGGACAGGATTAGAAATGAGGACATTAGAGGCGAGATTGCGTTGGTTTGGAGAGATGCTGAGTATATTGGGAGAAGGGTGCTAAGGAAAGAGCTGTCAGGCAAGAGGAGAAGAGGAAGGACTAAGAGAAGATTTATGGATGTGGTGAGAGAGGACATGCAGGTGGTGGGTGTCACAGAGCAAAATGACGAGGACAGGAAGATATGGAAAAAGATGATCCACTGTGGCAACCACTAACAGGAACAGCTGAAAGAAAGAAGAAGAAGAAGAAGAAGAAGAAGAAGAAGAAGATATTTGTCAGTTATATTTGAATGTTATTTACCTAGGAAGATAATGTACTTCATCCAAATTAATGTTTATATTCTTCCCTTCGCAAATGGGGACCCAGCGACGGAAATGATTCATTCAGTCATTCCAACACTTTAATGATGACTCACTCTGACCCTGCAGTTATATAATATGTGGTGACTTCCACTATGTGACTTGGGAAGGAACAATGACACATTTCAATCAGTGTGTGACTGCATGCCGCTGCACCCACCACATGAAGAAACAGTCTCAGGATCCTAGTTGGTAACCCAGAGGTGCAGTCCCCCCCCCCCCCCCTTCCTAAAATGATTGTCTATCTGCTGCAGCCAGGTGTTACGTGGGTGTCCACTTGGCCTGGTCCAGCCACTCGGATCCTCAACAGTGGGGATCACCCTCGGGTAATCACACCATGTGGCCGTAGTGCTGTAACTGACGCTCCCTCACAATGCAGGTCATGTGCCTCATGCGGGACTCCGAGAGCAACACAAAGTCAAACCAGCGGGACCCAAGGACCCCCTGAAGAGACACACATGAAGGAGTGCAGTCTTAGTCTCAGGTCACTGGATTGTGTTGAAGCACACAGCAGGGGCACCCTCAGCCCACAAGAAGGCTCTCGGAGACATCAGAACAGACAGCAGAATTAATCTTTATTATGTGGGGCTCATACAGAATCATCTCAGATGGAACAATGAGCCCCCAGCAATAGGCACCTTTTTCTTTTATTACAATTCTTATCATTTAAGCCATGATTCTTCCTCATCTGACTTCTACCATTCCATTCCTCTAGTCCTGCCCCAAACTAATCTACCATTATCTCTCAGCTGGGTGGCTGTCAGACTCTTCCCTGTCCATCACATTCATCTGACAGCCCCTACCAGCACCCCCCCCACCTCCTTCTTTCCCAGCTCTTGCCTAATTATTTACAACCCAAGAGTTTACATTCCCCTCTTTATCAAGGGACCCATCACTTTTCAACCATCCTGCACATTCAGACTTTAACTTTGAGAGATAATGGTGGTCTGTGGCTTATGCAGGGTAATAAAAATATCTGAGCTTTATAACTCCGAACTCTCACGTCTTAATACTTAACCCTTAAACTGCCACATACTTAGAAAGTACACGCATACAAAGCTGACAGACACCTTAACACCATGCTGCCACCTGGGATCCTCCACACGGCCTCAACCACCTCTAAAAACAGAACTTTTATACATGCCAGCCACTTTCCTGCAAAGACGAGTGTCCATGTAGAGAAGAACTGAAAATCTCATACTGACCTTTAAGGATTTTGACACTCTTGATATCCTTCTGCTGTGAAACATTCTGACATGTCATTGTTTACACGTATCTTATACAACTATGGGCGGCAGGGTGGTGAAGTGGGTAGCGCTGGTTGCCTAGCAGTTAGGAGACCCGGGTTCGCTTTCTGGGTCCCTCCCTGTGTGGAGTTTGCATGTTCTCCCTGTGTCTGCGTGGGTTTCCTCCCACAGTCCAAAGACATGCAGGTTAGGTGCATTGCCGATCCTAAATTGTCCCTAGTGTGTGCTTGGTGTGTGTGTGTGTGTGCCCTGCGGTGGGCTGGCACCCTGCCCAGGGTTTGTTTACTGCCTTGTGCCCTGTGTTGGCTGGGATTGGCTCCAGCAGACCCCCGTGGCCCTGTAGTTAGGATATAGCGGGTTGGATAATGGGTGGGTGGATGGATATTACATGTCTATTGACTATCTCCTTAGAATTCCAAGAGCTAAACTTAAAAGAAGTGGTGAGGCGGCCTTCTGCTGTTATGCACCTAAAATCTGGAATAGCCTGCCAGTAGGAATTCGCCAGGCTACTACAGTGGAGCACTTTAAAAAACTACTGAAAACACATTACTGTAACATGGCCTTCTCATAACTTCACTGTAATTTAATCCTGATACTCTGTATATCCAATTCATTATAATAACTATTCATTCAAAATCTGTACTAACCCCTACTCTCTACTGTTTCTTTTTCCAGTTTCCTTTTGGTGGTGGCGCAATCTACTCAAAGCACCATGATGTTCCAACAGTGATGGATTAAAAGCCAGAAGTCTGCATGACCATCATCACCAAGTCCTTCCGTGAGAACCCTAAATACAAAGAGGACTATTTCATTTATGTTAGGTAGAATGCCCAGAGGGGACTGGGTGGTCTCGTGGCCTGGAACCCCTGCAGATTTTATTTTTTTCTCCAGCCTTCTGCAGTTTATTTTTTGTTTTTTCTGTCCATCCTGGCCATCGGACCTTACTCCTTTTCTATGTTAACTAATGTTGTCTTATTTCAATTTCTTATTTTGTCTTTTATTTTATTTTCTTCATTATGTAAAGCACTTTGAGCTACTTTTTGTATGAAAATGTGCTATAGAAATAAATGTTGTTGTTGTATATTTATGTATCTAGATTGCAAATAGGGCAGCACGGTGGCGCAGTGGGTAGCACTGCTGCCTCGCAGTTAGGAGACCCATCTGGGTTCGCTTCCCGGGTCCTCCCTGTGTGGAGTTTGCATGTTCTCCCCGTATCTGCATGGGTTTCCTCCCACAGTCCAAAGACATGCAGGTTGGGTGCATTGACGATCCTAAATCGTCCCTGGTGTGTGCTTGGTGTGTGTGCGTGCCCTGCGGTGGGCTGGCACCCTGTGTTGGCTGGGATTGGCTCCAACAGACCCCCGTGACCCTGTAGTTAGGATATATGGATAGATAGATTGTAAATACCATACACTGCATCATTGTTCATATTGCTAACTACACGTCAATATTGCCGCTACTTCTTTATCTTGTCTTTGCACAACATCTTGTCTTGTTTGTGTTTTAATTTTAAATTTAAAATGAGGTTTGATTTGTCTTCAATTTTTTTTTGTTATAAATTGATCTATTTGTATGGAATGATTACAATAAAATTAATAAATAAAATTTAAAAAAAAAAATAATAATTTTAAATTTAAATCTTAATTTTAATTCTATTTTTCATTTATTATTTGCCCTTCATGTTGTTACACTGTGGACCCTGAGCTTCACATTTCGTCTTTCTGTATACTTGCATATGGTTGAGATGACAATAAAGTTAACTTTGACTTTGACTTGGAGGGGGGTTAATGCACCCCCGGACGCCAAACACTTTTTTGCTGCACTTTTTAAGGAAACATCACAATTCACCAAGAAAAAGTGAACTTTTAACGGAACACGTATTATTTTCATGCAAAGAGCATCACAATTACTGCGACACTGATCATTTTACTCACTGCCAAAAAACTGTAAAAACTATCCATCCATCCATTTTCCAACCCGCTGAATCCGAACACAGGGTCACGGGGGTCTGCTGGAGCCAATCCCAGCCAACACAGGGCACAAGGCAGGAACCAATCCCAGGCAGGGTGCCGAAACCCACCGCAGGACACACACAAACACACCCAGCACACACTAGGGCCAATTTAGAATCCACCATGTCTTTGGACTGTGGGAGGAAACCCACGCAGACACGGGGAAAACATGCAAACTCCACGCAGGGAGGACCCGGGAAGCGAACCCAGGTCCCCAGGTCTCCCAACTGCGAGGCAGCAGCGCTACCCACTGCGCCACCGTGCCACCCTGTAAAAACTACTGCAACAATTTATTATCATATGTAAAAGGTGCAACTGACGCCATTGATGAAATTCAGTAAATCACCGAGCAAACTATACTTGAAGTGGCTGCAAACACAGAGGCCAACGCTGACACTTGCAGGCCAGTCTAGTGCAGTGGCTGAATCCCAGGGAGGTGAGGCTCATTCACTAGGGGGCGCCAGTGGTCATGAGCTGGCCGCTCAACGAATGTACGGCACGGACTGATCAGCTCTGGCGTGTTGGCAAATTGCATTGGGAACCGACTATAGCCGGTTCCGGTGGTTTAAGGGTTAATAAAATATAGACTCTACTTTACTTATGTGCTTATAATACTTTTCTAATACATAGAGATTACCATCCATCCATCCATTTTCCAACCCGCTGAATCCGAACACAGGGTCACGGGGGTCTGCTGGAGCCAATCCCAGCCAACACAGGGCACAAGGCAGGAACCAATCCCAGGCAGGGTGCCAACCCACCGCAGGACACACACAAACACACCCACACACCAAGCACACACTACGGCCAATTTAGAATCGCCAATCCACCTAACCTGCATGTCTTTGGACTGTGGGAGGAAACCGGAGCGCCCGGAGGAAACCCACGCAGACACGGGGAGAACATGCAAACTCCATAGAGATTACCAATTTTAAGAAAACAATTTTCTATAATAATGTCCATATCTCACAGCCATATAGCAAGACAGAAAGCAACAGGAGTCTAAAGACTTGGACCTTTGTCCTTTTGCAGAGATATCGGGAGCAACACACACCCCTTTCCAGCGACCCCACGACCACCCCACGTTCTCCCACTCTTCATAGGAAAAGTCACCAGAGACATGAATGTTACTGCTGAGGTAACCTCTCAATGTGGTCGACACTCTCTCCACACCCTAACCACATGACTTGGAAAGGAACAATGACAAATTCCAGTCAGTGTGTGACCAGTTACACTCAAGGAAATAACAAGCTGGACCTGCTGTATTCAAGTGTTGAAGGTGCCTTTAAGTGTAATCTAATGGCTCCTTCAGGCAAATCTGACCACAACCTGATTCCTCTCATTCCCATCTACAAGCTTGTTACCATCAGAATAGTCAGGAAGTGCAGCTCGGAGGATAATTTTTTGGTTTATTTTTAAATATTTTAGACCCTGATAAGGTTTAAGTGGGGTTAGAAAATGGGTTGGCCTGGAATTTTCTGTTATGTTTACTATCATGTACAGTCCCTTTAAATGTAGTTCCCATTTCTGTGTTCTTTGAGGGGTGGAACCCCAGTAGGCGGGACTATCGTGATGTCACCATTCCTTTAGTGACACCAGTTGAAATAATGGAGAAGTGCATTTAAGACTGAAGTCTGGAAGATCTTCTTTACAAAGTGGGTTGTGGGAAATCTGGAACAAACTACCAAGCCATGGAGTTGAAGCAGAAACCTCGAGGACCAGGAAAAGACTTTGGGACAGCTGAGCTGTTAACTAAACAAATAGGCTTGATGGAGTGAATGGCCTCCTCTGGTGTGTCAAACTTCTTATGTTTTATCTCCTTCTCCTAACTTGGGCTAAATGGCCGTAGTGCCATAACTGACGCTCCCTCACGATGAAGGTCATGTGCCTCACTGGGGAGTCCATGAGCAACACAAAGTCAAACTAGCGGTACCCAAGGATTCTCCAAAGAGACACACATAAAGGAGTCCAGTCTTCATTTCAGATCACCGGATAGCGTCCATGTCTCACAACCATATAGCACGACAGGAAGCACCAGGACTCTAAAGACTTGGACCTCCGTCCTTTTGCTGGCACGGCTCAAGCCAATAAGCTGTCTCCCATGACACTATAAAGCAATATAAGGTTAAATCCACTACGAAAGCCGCTATATAAATCCACAAAGTCATGATCCCAGCCCCTCTGAAAACACCCTGTGTGATCCTGATCAGGCCAATTCACCTTTCAGAGGTGACATTCTTGCCATATAGGTATAGTGACATTTAACCTGTAAAGAATATTAATACTGCATCCAATATGAAAGACACAATATCTCTTGTGAAGGACAGCCGGGTCCCATGCCCGGCAGGGACACCCCTACTGCATCTGTTCCGGGGGAGCCACCATGGGCAGCCCAATACCTCCCCCGGGACGCTTGGTGGCAGTCTCCCTGGCGGACGTTGATCCCCCAGCCTAGCGCATGGCTCCATGGGAGATGGAGTCCTCCACAGCCTGGTTGGGGGCTCGGATGGCCACTAGAGGGAGCTGCATGGACTCTGCAGCCCGGCTGCTCGAATCTTCAGCCCCACCCGGAAATGCAATTAGGACCAGGTGATCAAGCACCTGGAACGCTTCTGGGTGGGGTATAAAAAGGGCCAGCCACCACCACTCAGGAGCCAGAATCGGGAGGAAGAAGACGAGATTGCCTGGGAGGAGTGGTGGTGCCAAAGTGGAAGGAAAGTGTTGTTTGGTGTGCTACATTGAAGTGCTTGTGGGACTGTGTTGGGCCTGTGGGACACGGGGAAGGCGTGCCCTACGGCTGAAGGAAAAAATAAAAAGACTGTTTATTATACACGTGCCTCTGCATCAGTCTGTGCCGGGTCAGGCGCTATATAGCGCCTTTCACACTCTATATATTGTCATGCACATTTGAGTAGGAGGACATTGTATGGACCAAGTGATGGTAATTCCACATCAGGCCAGGGGGTGGCAGGGTGCGCTAAACTTTCTTCTGTTGTCCCTACAGACCTGTCTGACTCATCATCGACGACGTCACTTCAGGTACTGACACATAGGATGACGTCACTTCCGGCTTCAACACCCAGGACAATGTCACTTCCGGTTACGGCGCCAGAAGAAGGCCACTTCGGGTTCCCATATGTCACTTCCAGTCTTGGCATTTAAAGCCACCAGTTTTGCAACCTTTATTCAGTTCATATTCGGACTCCATTGAAGACACTTCAGTCCGATTTTCAAAACCCATTGTAGCCAGGGATAATACACGGGGGGCTGCCCCAAACCTTTTGGAGTGCGTTGAGTCTGATCGTTTCACAATATATAAAATCCAACATCTGTCTGTCTGTCTGTATGTCTGTCCGCTTTTCACGAGAGAACTACTTAATGGATTTTTTTCTATAACTCACTTCGTTCGCCAACCCCCCAGACTGCGCTACACGCCAGCCACTTCACGTCTCTAATGCTTGCGTATGTGGATTTCACTTTTGCCAAACAACAAAACTTTTAATTCTCACGGATCGGCCTCTTCATTGGGAAGAAACACGACTTTTCCCTGCTGGCAACACGAATTAAATGATCTACAAGTCTCCGACTTAAACTGTAAAGTCGAACAATATCTACATACTTCTGTCATGTCACCTATGTCGATATATTTGATCTCTTTTTGGTTTTACCTTTTCGTCAATATTGCATTGAATTTGGATTGCGCGTTTGGAATTACATCGTGATAACGCAACGTATTACTGCCGTGAGTGAGTATCGTTTCTTTCTCTCTACACGATCTGTGTCTGACAATCGCATTCACACAAATGAGAAATGATTGAACCGTGTGCGTGGTTATGTGGACAGGACTTTTCCAAAACTCTTTGCATAAGCTCTTGTCTCGCAGGGCTTGAAATTTTCTCTCACGGGATTTCACTTTCACCAAACAACAAAACTTTTAATTCTCACGGATCGGCCTCTTCCTTGGGAAGAAACACGACTTTTCCCTGATGGCAACACGAATTAGACGATCTACAAGTCTCTGACTTAAACTTTAAAGTCGAACAATATCTACTTACTTCTGTCATATCACCTATGTCGATATATTCAATCTCTTTTTGCTTTTACCTTCTCGTCAATATTGCATTGAATTTGGATTCCGCGTTTGGAATTACATCGTGATAACGCAACGTATTACTGCCGTGAGTGAATATCGTTTCTTTCTCTCTACACGATCTGTGTCTGACAATCGCATTCACACAAATGAGAAATGATTGAACCGTGTGCGTGGTTATGTGGACAGGACTTTTCCAAAACTCTTTGCATAAGCTCTTGTCTCGCAGGGCTTGAAATTTTCTCTCGCGGGATTTCACTTTCACCAAACAACAAATCTTTTAATTCTCGCGGATACGCCTCTTGGGAAGAAACACGACTTTTCCCTGATGGCAACACAAATTAGACGATCTACAAGTCTCCAACTTAAAGTTTAAATCCGAACAATATATTCGATCTCTTTTTGCTGTTCCGTTATTTCACCGAGCAATAATTTCCATTTATTGGCGCCTATACAATCTTTATTATGATTGTTTTGAGACTTTCGAATTATCGTACTTCCATTATATCTAACCTGCTCTGCGTGTGTATCAAGCCAACGTTTCTGAATTCTTTACGGCTTTCTACTTTGTCATCTACTCTTTGTCTTTTATTTCCGGCCCCAGGCGTGGTTAAATCTCTTGGCACAAAGTCTCGTGAAAGTGTCTCTCTGAGAAAATCACGTCACGTCTCTCTTCCCAAGATTTCTTTTTTATTAATAGAGAGATTAGCTTGAAGATTCCGATTGATTTTGTGAATTCTCTCATTGTGTTATGTATTATAGTTCGCTTGTGGTACCGATTTATTTGCGCAAATCCGAGAGACACACAGCGGACCGAAGAGAGGGGTGGGGGGTCAGGGCGGGACCTCCTCCCTCATGCGTCAGCCTCATGCCGTGTACCTTACCTCCGCAAGGCTAGTGAACGAGAGAACTAATTAACAAATTTAGATCGGGTTTTTTTCTAGAATTTGCTTGAACATTCCGGTTGATTTTGTGACTTCTCTCATCGTGCTAAGAACCGTAGTTCGCTTGCAGGAGCGATTCACGCTAATCCAAGACAGAGGCTGCAGGCCGAGGGGAGGGGGAAGCATGACGTCAGGAGTGGGGAGCCTGGTGGACCCTCTTCACTGTCCAGTTTCACTACTACACGGGCTGAGACGCAGGGGACTGCTGCTACGGTATAATTTATAAGATCTTTATCTCGATGTCCAGCATTGGCACATTCACAATTCTTGTTCCAGATCTCACAATGATTGAAAAAGACACCAGCTATATTGCACCTTAGGTTGTTGCCCACTATGACATCAGCTACATAATGTCACAGGTTGTTACCTCAGTGTCCCCCTTTGCAGGATGTCAGCTTAGATTCATTAGCCTGCTGCCATCTCCATAGGATTCTTGAGCGTTCTTCTTGACAAACGACCCCGCTATGTGTCTTAAGCCTCAGGCACACCGGGCATCCAGTCACCATCTGACAGGTGGTCAGCAGACGAGTCCTCTTCCTCACACTCACCACAGGCAGGCAGTCAGGCATCTAAACTTTTTTGCAACTTTTGAGAAAAATCACAAGGCCGCATTTAAATTGCATGCTTTTAAATTCATCTGATTTGGAACCCGGGGAGCTGCTCCTCTGGTCGGTAATATTCTGAAAGGCTGAAAGAGCTCAGGATTTGCAATTCTCTTTTGAAAAACATTTTCTTAGAGGGGAAGCCACCGCTGAATTTCCTGCGCTTGTTTGGAAGGCTGCGATTTATATTCATGAAGCCATTGTGAGGCTGGCCTGCTTGTGAAAAGGCTCACGTCCGCCTAAACGGCACCGGCCTGCCGAGCGAGGCTTTCGGCCGCACGCTTGTCAGCATGGCCACACAGAGGCGGGCACATCAGAGGCCATGGGCCTCACCGCTACATTATGCTGAAATTTCCCATTCGGGGGGCTGAGACGCGGCTTCCATTCTAATGGAGATGAAGTTGAGGGGAGAAGTTTCAACTCTCAGGGTGTACGGCGCATTTATGAGAGCGAGAGGAACAAAATCATGCTGAATAACAAAACGCAGCATAAAGGATGAAGACGAGTCACCGCCATGATGGCGCCTTATTACATAATTTAAAAAAATGGTAGCATTACTGGGTGGAGATATTTCAGAAGAAGACGCACACTGATAATCAAAACGTCACCACAGGCTGTGACTCCTTGACCCTCTAACTGGCAACGTAATGCTCCAGCTGGTGACAGCTACTAGCATGTCACCTGCTCTCATCCTGCTTTGACATGGTCAACCAAAACATCTTTCTTGGCGCCCTCACTGGTGCTTTGAGACCTACCACTTGGGCAAACTCCAACGTACGTCCTGGCATGGAGAGATGTCAAGGGTGCACCAGGCAAGCATGGGGGTGCCCCAAGGATTAGTGCTGGGTCCTCTCATCTTCATTCTATTCACCTCCTCACTAGGTTCTATCATTCAGGTCCATGGTTGCATAGAACCTTTCTCTGCCTTCTACACAGTCAAGCACCAGATCTTCCTTGCTACCCTCTCTGATTTTGACATCACTGGGACTGTCCTCAGGTTGTGTGAGTTCTACCTTTTAGAGCAAATCCTGGCAAAGAGAAACATCAAGGGTAAACAAGGCAATTCTGGGGGTGCCCCAAGGATCGGTGCTGGGTCCTCTCCCCTTCTCTCTGTACACCTCCTCACTAGGTTCTGTCATTGAGTTCCATGGTTCTGTAGATCTCTCTTCTACTTCCAACATGGTCATCCATGAGATCTTCCTTGCCAGTCTCTCTGATTGTGGCATTACTGGGATTGTCCTCAGGTGGTTTGAGTCTTACCACTTGGGCAAACTCCAACGTGTGTCCTGGCAGGGTGAGATGTCAAGGATGCATGAGGAAATTATGGGGGTGCCCCACGGATCGGTGATAGGTCCTTTCCTCTTCTCTCTACACACCTTCTCATTAGGTGTTATCATTCAGGTCCATGGTTATATAGAACTCTCCTCTGCCTTCTACACACTCAAGCACCAGATCTTCTTTGCTACCCTCACTGACTTTGACATCACTGGGACTGTCCTTAGGTGGTTTGAGTTCTACCTCTTGGGCAGATCCTGGCAAAGAGAGACATCAAGGGTACACAAGCCAAATGCAGGGGGTACCCCAAGGATCAGTGCTGGGTCCTCTCCTCTTCTTTCTGTACCCCTCCTAACTAGGTTCTGTCATTGAGTTCCATAGTTCTGTAGATCTCTCCTCTACTTTCAACATGGTCAACCATGAGATCTTCCATGCTAATCTCTGACTGTGGTATCACTGGGACTGCCCTCAGGTGGTTTGAGACCTACCTCTTGGGCACATCCTGGCAAGGACAGATGTCAAGAATGCATGAGATGGCAACATTAGGCTACGACTGGCTAGAGCTACAAACATGTTATCTGTCCTCATCCTGCTTTGACATGGTCGACCATCATGTCTTTCTCAGCATCCTCACTGGTTCTTTGAGTCCTACCTATTGGGCAAACTTCAACATTTGTCTTGGCATGGTGAGATGTCAAGGGTGCACCAAGCAAGCATGGGGGTGCCACAAGGCTGGGCCCTCTCCTCTTCTTTCTATTCACCTCCTTACTAGGTTCTATCATTCAGGTCCATGGTTGTACAGAACTCTTCTTTGCCTTCAATACAGTCAATCACCAGATATTCCTTGCTACCCTCTTTGACTTTGACATCATTGGGACTGTCCTCAGGTGGTTTGAGTTCTACCTCTTGGGTAGATCCTGGCAAAGAGGGACATTGAGGATACACATAGTAATTGTGGGGGTGCCCCAAGGATTGGTGCTGGGTCCTCTCCTCTTCTTTCTGTACACCTCCTCACTGGGTTCTGTCATTGAGTTCCATGGTTGTGAAGATCTCTCCTCTACTTTCGACAAGGCCAACCATGAGATCTTCCTTGCCAGTCTATCTATCTATCTATCTATCTATCTATCTTTCTGACTGTGGCATCACTGGGACTGCCCTCAGGTTCTGTCATGGTTGTGTAGATCACTCCTCTACTTTCAGCATGGTCAACCATGAGATCTTCCTTGCCAATCTCTCCAACCTTGGCATCACTGGGATTTACCTCAGGTGGTTTGAGTCCTACCTCTTGGGTATACCCTGGCCAGGACAGATGTCAAGGTTGCACGAGGTAGTTATGGGGATGCCCCACAGATCAGTGCTGGCTCCTCTCCTCTTCTCTCTACACACCTTCTCATTGGGTTCTATCATTCATTTCCATGGTCATATAGAACTCTCCTCTGCCTTCTATATAGTCAAGCACCAGATCTTCCTTGCTACGCTCTCTGATCTTGACATCACTCAGACTGTCCTCAGGTAGTTTGAGTCTTAAAGAGTCTCTTGGGCTGATCCTGGTGAGGAAATATGTCAAGGGAGCACCAGGCAATCACTGGGGAACCCCAAGAATCAGTGGTAGGCTTTCTCCCCTTCTCTCCTTACATCATCTCACTAGGCCCTATCATCATGTCCATGATTTCCCCTGCCAGTGCTATGCTGAAGATACACAGATGTTCCTGTCATTCTCTTCAGAGAGCCACACAATATCAACTAGAATCTTTGTGTCTGCAAACTGGATGAATGAACGCCATCTCCAGCTCAACCTGGCAAAGACAGATCTCCTTGCTATACCAGCTCATCCATCTATTAGCACCCCATCTCTGTTCAACTTAGCTCACTGTCACTAATACCCACCAAGTTGGTAAGCAACTTTGAGGTATTGATCGATGACCAGCTATCCTTCAAGAACCTTGTGCGTATGGTCTCTTGGCCATGCAGATTATCTCTATACAACATCTGGAGGAACAGGCCATAGATGACAGGAGAACCCCTGGTCCAGGCTTTGCTCTGGTCATGTCTGGACTAGCTGGGTAGGAGTACCGGCATAAGTCACCAAGCCACTGCACATGCTTCAGCCAGCTGAGGTGGGCACATGCCACTATTCTCTGCAGCTCACTGTAGCAGCGTTTATTAAGTATGGATGCTGACCTGCAGAAAAGTCAATGGGATCAACACTTAAGTACATGGAGACACTTGTCAGGTCCTGTGCTCCTTCTCACCCACTCAGGTCTGCTGATGAATGGTGCCTGGTGATGCCAACTCTGCATGGTATCAGATCTCAGTTTTCAGCTCCCAGCAAGCTGCCCACCTTCATTCGAACTTCTGACTCCATCAATGTGTTTAAGAAGCATTTGAAGAATCATTTGTTTGGATGAATTCCTGTCTAACTGAGTAGTTAAGTACTTGCATCGTAGAAATTGCAACTCAATTGAAATTTGTTCTGCGCTCTTCACTTGTGATGATCAATTTTGTCACCTTGTCCTGTCACACTTGTTCCCAAACAGTCCCCAAGACCCTTGTTTACTCATTTTATGTTATGTTGACCTCATTTGTAAGCCACTTTGAATAAAAGTGTCTGATAACCAAATAAATGTAATTGTTAATAGTGTCCATGTTTAGGTCAGCTGTACCCCCAGAGGACTCTTGGTAAGAGTTTATCTTACATTTGGACATCAGTGACTTTAATGAGTGATGGTCTATGGACTCGACTGGCACCATGGTGTTCAGCTCCACAGTGTGACGACTTGGTCTGTACTGCCCAACATAACGCAGAAATGTGGACAACCACAGAGCCCGGGGGCACCAGCAGGGAAGAATGGCAGAAAATCAACAAAGCCAGATGTGGGAAGCTTGTTGTGTCAAATCCAAGTAGACTCAAGGCTGGAATCGCTGCCAAAGGTGCCAAGTATAAGATCTGAATAATTTGTGTCAAAGTCGATCACTCAGTGTTCTTAGTTTGAACAAACTTACAAAATTTCCAAAATCCTGTTTTCGTTTTGTCATTCTGGGGAAGTGAGGGTTGCTTAATGAGGGAAAAAATAAATTTAAATAATTTGAGAAAAGGAGTGCAAGATATTAAAATGTGTAAAAAGTGAAAGGGTCTAAATAGTTTCTGAAGGCAGTTTAGATACAATATAAAACCTAGATAGTCACAAAATATACTGTTTTATAGATAGATAGATAGATAGATAGATAGATAGATAGATAGATAGATAGATAGATAGATAGATAGATAGATAGATAGAAAGAAAGGCACTATATGATAGATAGATAGATAGATAGATAGATAGATAGATAGATAGATAGATAGATAGATAGATAGCTATGAAAGGCACTATATAATAGATAGATAGATAGATAGATAGATAGATAGATAGATAGATAGATAGATAGATAGATAGATAGATATGAAAGGCACTATATAATAGATAGATAGATAGATAGATAGATAGATAGATAGATAGATAGATAGATAGATAGATAGATAGATAGATAGATAGAAAGGCACTATATGATAGATAGATAGATAGATAGATAGATAGATAGATAGATAGATAGATAGATAGATAGATAGATAGATAGATAGCACCGGTGGGTTGGCACCCTGCCCTGGATTGGTTCCTGCCTTGTGCCCTGTGTTGGCTGGGATTGGCTCCAGCAGACCCCCGTGACCCTGTGTTCGGATTCAGCGGGTTGGAAAATGGATGGATGATGGATAGATAGATAGATAGATAGATAGATAGATAGATAGATAGATAGATAGATAGATAGATATGAAAGGCACTATATAATAGATAGATAGATAGACAGATAGATAGATAGATAGATAGATAGATAGATAGATAGATAGATAGATAGAAAGATAGATATGAAAGGCACTATATAATCGATAGATAGATAGATAGATAGATAGATAGATAGATAGATAGATAGATAGAAAGGCACTATTAGATAGATAGATAGATAGATAGATAGATAGATAGATAGATAGATAGATAATAGATAGAAAGGCACTATATGATAGATAGATAGATAGATAGATAGATAGATAGATAGATAGATAGATAGATTGATAGATAGATAGAAAGGCACTATATGATAGATAGATAGATAGATAGATAGATAGATAGATAGATAGATAGATAGATAGATAGATAGATAGAAAGGCACTATATGATAGATAGATAGATAGATAGATAGATAGATAGATAGATAGATAGATAGATAGATAGATAGATAGATAGATAGATAGATAGATAGATAGATAGATAGATAGATAGATAGATAGGCACTATATGATAGACATGCAGACTCCACGCATAAAATGCATTAGTAGATGCGGCGCATGGAGACCACTGTGGCAGCGATCGGCGTGGTGCGGCTCGGTGCGGCGCGTCTCCTCCAAGCACTACGGTAAGCGCTCCACCGCGCGCACATTTGGCTGGCAGCGTTTTCTGCCGCGCCGTCTCCAGTTCCGTCTTTTTCAAAATGAAATAATGAAATACATACATAAATATATACACTGTGACCTTTGAGGGAGAGAAAAAAAACGAGAACACCCTCTGGGCTTATGACGAGATTTGAAGGAGTACAAAGACAGATTTCAGCGACTGAATCTATTCACTTCGGAAGAATAAAAGCAGGCAGAAAGCCTTCGTGAAGTTTTTTAAAATGTGAAATGTCAGTTCGTTTCATTAGTTCTTGGCAGCCACAGTCCAAAGTGCTAGAGGGCAAATTTCCGAGTCAAAGGCTGGACAGGTTTTGCAGTTAAAGTGGGAAGCATTTCTTTACTCCAAGGACATTTCATCTGAAGAATAATTTATTTGCCGTTCGTTGCCGGTAATGAACTCCCACCAGTGCTCGGGTGGTCACTCGGTAACGGACGCGGTCGACCCGACACCCTCCGACCCCGACATCGCTTGTCCTTTTGATCCTTTGACTTGCTGCACCTGTCCTATTTCTTTTCTTTTTTTGTTATTTAACGTGTTGTGTCATCTTCTAATTTAGAGATATTTGGTGTGACGCTGACGACACTGGAGATTCTTCTCGAGAACAGGCTGTGAGCTTTCTGGATGTTCTCTACCTGTGTCAACATAGCAAGGCGCCATATAAAATATAAATTGATTTTTTCACTGTTAGTCGGCTTAAGGGAAATGTCAAACAGAAAAGCAAAAACCGAAAAAGGGGAAATATTAACTATCTGTTGTCATTTTAAAAATGAATTATCTTTTAACTAATACTAACAAATATTAAGATGATGAAGATTATTATCCCTATTATTGTTATGACAACGTTTTCCAAACCACAGAAGCCATTCAGCGTCACAGCATAGGAAGTGAAGACAACCAGGAGTGTCCAGCACAAAAGCCACACAGGCATTTAAAACAACAACAACATCACACAGGACTACCCACCCTGCCACCCTGCTATTATTCTTCATTTACTGTTCAGTTTAGAGCGAGGAGGCGGCTATCCTGGCAGCATTGAAAGCAAAGCAGGAAACAGCCCTGGATGGAGTGCCAAGGCATAAGAGAGCACAATCAGCCCCCCACACACACATGTGCCAGATTTATAATTCCAGTTAAACTAACCAGGCAATTTATATGGGAGGACAACTGGAATACATGGGGGGAAAAGCAATGTGGATAATGGGGGAGTGTGTGATCTTCACACAGGTCCAGGATTTGAACCCAGGATGCTGGAGCAGTGAGACAGCTGCATTGCACAAGAGTGTCACTCTGCCGTTACTATGATAGTAGGGGGCATTTGTTTTACAAGGAAATCCTGATGTGACAAAAACATCGGACAGAGAAAGAGATAGAGATAGAGACATGCTGTCAGAAGGGGCGGAGCTTGGGGAAAATAAGGCATAAACAGTTTTTGATTTGTTTTCACCTTCTTTGTATAAATTGCAAATTTGCAATAAAATGTAAATAATTTCTGACAGGATTTACCTTAGTTTCATTTTTTAACTACTCAGAATTTTCAATTTTGGCAGGGGTGTGTAGCTTTTTTATATTCACTGTATACACACAAGGTATAGTAGCTAAAAGGGGGCTCTACAAAGGACTTGGGGGGGGGGGGGTGTGAATACTTATGCACACTCAGGATTTTTGCTTTTTTTGTTTTAATTATTATTTGTGTCATCATAAACATATTGTGTATTGTGTAAATAAATGGTGCCCGAAAACTCCAGGTTGTAATATGACAAAGCAGGACAAACACAGAGGGGCATGAATACTTTCTCAAGGCGCTGGACTTTAGGCCATATAGTGCGCCTCACAAAGCATCAAGTAAAGCCTGACGGTTGGCATTAAAGTGGCAGATGCTGCAAGCCACAAATCTTTTCAAGTTTAGGGTGAAGTATAAAACAGAAAAGAGTGGGCCTTGAAGCTTGAGTGCCCCCCATACCCCCCTAACCACCTTTATTTATCGGCTTGCGCCGTATGATAGATTTTTCACTTATGCTGATTGCCGTATTGATTTTGGGTAAAGCTGAGTAATTCCTGTTGCTCTCGGCAGCTGTCTGATGGCTATTAGGAAGTCGTTCACGCGGAGCGCTTGTAGAATATCCTGCGGCGGTCACACACGTCTGATCAGAATCACCTCGCCGTTTGCTTTGAACAGACCCACGGGTGCTGCGGTGGGCTGGGTGGCAGCGCCCAGTGATGTACAAAGTTGTTTTTCATTTTTTTTTTTTACGATTGTTTCTTAGAGCTTAAAACATACAGACATTAGGATAAAATGGGGAGTGTGGCTTGGGTGGTGCTCATCTGAGTGGTGAGGGCCGCAAACCTGCTGGTCACCCGAGTAGGTGACCCCTGGATTAGGCAGATTTTCGAAATGAGTGATAAAGAGATATGGAGAAAGCAGGCCTGACCTGATTGTAGACACCACTACCCCGGAAAAACCAAAGAAAAAGAAAAAACACGAATGAAGTGGTCTGGCGCCTCATGAAACCATGCAGGGGTCTCTGGGCATTGGAAGCCAAGTATCCGTTTGCTTTTGATGTGGAAATTTTGTATATAAGCAGAAAAACATTTTGTATGTCTCCATTTGTAAGTCAGACAAAGCAAATGTATATATACAGTATATACTGTATATAAAGTGCTCAAAAAAATGAAAGGACCCCTTTTTAATGTGAGTATAGCGTCAAGTCAATGAAACTTCTGGGCTATTGATCGGGTCAGTTAAGTAGCAGAGGGGCTTGTTCATCAATGAGACGACCCCCAAAACAGGAATGAATGGTTTAACAGGTAGAGGGTGGCCACTGACATTTTTCCCTCCTCATCTGTTTTGTCACTCGTTTTGCATTTGGCTACGGTCAGTGTCACTACTGGTGGCATGAGGCCATACCTGGACCCTACAGAGCTGGCATAGGTAAGCCAACTTCTCCAGGCTGGCACCTCAATACCACTTGCCATTGCCAGAAGGTTTGTTGTGTCTCCCAGCACAGTCTCAAGGGCATGGAGGAGATTCCAGGAGACAGACAGGCAGTTACTGTAGGAGAGCTGGACAGGGCCCCTCATAGAACGTCCTTAACTCATCAGCATAGCATTTTACTATAAGAGATGCCCCTCCGGTCTCAGCTTTTAAATCCTGACTGAAGACTCGCTACTTCAGTTTAGCACACCCTGACTAGAGCTGCTGATTAACTGTACAGACTGCATCTCTGTTGTTAGTCATTAGCACTAAAACATAAATAACATGAGAGTTAGAATTTGTTACTCACCCTCACCTATTCTGTTTCTCTTCTCGGTACTCAAATGTGCCACTTGGTGCCACGGCCCACCTGCCAAGTTGTTCTGCCTGCCTAAAGTAAAGTCATCTCTGATGGAGGATCACAGGAATTGGTGGGTAGATGGGTCCTTTCATCAGATTAGCGCTATTTCATCTGTGGAATGGCCAAATGGGGGAGGCAGCTTGATGAATGAGGTCTCCAGGACTCTAAACAAATCCAAATCATATTATGGGATATCATCTACTGTTAAATTCTACTCCATACTTCTAAATTTTTTATTTTTATACTGTATTGAGGATTCTTGTGTTCTGTTTTGTTCTGTGTATTGTGTTGTATTGACCCCCTTTTTCGTTTTGACACCCAACTGCACGCCCAGCCTACCTGGAAAGGGGTCTCTCTTTGAATTGCCTTTCCCAAGGTTTCTTCCATTTTTTCCCCCACAAGGGTTTTCTTGTCTTCTTAGAGAGTCAAGGCTGGTGGGCTGTCAAGAGGCAGGGCCTGTTAAACTTCTTGTGTGATTTTGGGCTATTCAAAAATAAATTGTATTGTATCAGCAGGACCCACCGGTATCTGCTCCTTTGGGCAAGGAGGAACAGGATGAGCACTGGCAGAGCCTACAAAATGACCTCCAGGAGGTAGGCAGGCCACTGGTGTGAATGTCTCTGAGCAATCAATCACTAACAGACTTCATGAGGGGGGGCCTGAGGGCCCGATGTCCTCTAGTGGGCACCGTGGAGCTCGATTGGCATTTGCCATAGAATACCAGAATTGGCAGGCCCTGTGCTTTTGACAGATGAGAGCACATGTGACAGACGTGAAAGGGTCTGGAGATGCCGTGGAGAATGTTATGCTGCCTGTAACACCGTTCAGCATGACCAGTTTGGTGGTGGGTCAGTGATGGTATATTTGGGGAGGCATATCCATGGAGGGATGCACAGACCTCTACAGGCTAGACAATGGCATCTTGACTGCCATTAGGTATCAGGATGAAATCCTTGGGCCCATCGTCAGACCCTATGCTGGTGCAGTAGCACCTGGTGTATGACAATGCCCGGCCTCATGTGGCGAGAGAATGAAGGAATTGATCCCATTGACTGCCCCCACCCCCCCACTCACTCGCCTGACCTCAGTCCAACAGAACACCTATGGGTGGGACATCATGTTTGGGTCCATCCGATGCCCAGTCTGTCCTGGAGCTCAGTGATGCCCTGATCCAGATCCCCCAGAGCACCACCTGTCGTCTCATTAGGACATTGTCAGGCAAGGGGGGAGGTGGGGGGGGGGTTAGGCCATACAAGCTACTGAGTACGATTGTGAGTTGCTGCAATGAAATTTCGGCCAAATGGACTCACCTGCCTGCCACTGCATCATTTGTTCCCTTTTTTGGGGTGTCCCTCTGTTGGTTGACTCATTTTCATTTCCATCCTTTGTTCCTCACACATCACCATATCAGTCCATAGCAGTAGAGAGAGCCAGCAGGATCTGATGGGGTTTCAAAGTGGTCCTTTAATTTTTTTTGAGCAGGTTTTATATATATATATATATATATATATATATATATATATATATATATATATATATATATATATATATATATATAGTATATATACAGTATATATATGTAATATTAGCTGTCCCCCGCAGCTGCGCCCCACATAGCAGTGAAACAGGACAAACTTTAAAATCAATAGACTGTATCTGATCGTGTTCAGCTCTGATGGGGGAGCATCCCCTGCATGGGAAGAAAAGCACATGACTGTGATATCTCTGCCAGTCAGCAGCTACCCTCTAAAACACACGTAGCTCTGATCTCTCTCTCAAAAATGTCAAACGTTACTCTGTAACAAACTGTAGGTGATAATGTCTGCTGAACAAACAGGTATCGCTAGCTAAGCGAAGGCGCGGTACACTCCAACACATGGCGCGAGGTAGAGTGACTCAAACGGAGGCTGGCTATGAGCGAGCGAGGAGGGCCCCCACCCACCTCTCACTGCTGAGGTTCCTCTTCCCTCTCCCCTCGGCTTGCAGCCTCTCTCTCGGATTCACGCAAAGAATTCGGTACAGCAAGCAAATTATGATACTTAGCGGGATGAGTGAAGTCGCAAAATCAACTGGCATGTTCAAGAAAATTACAGAAAAAAACCCAATCAAAATCCTTTGAGTAGTTCTCTCGTGAAAAGCGGACAGACTGACAGACAGACATAGGATTTTATATAGAGATTGTGATGGACGGCCAGCGTTTCAGTCCGGCTGGGACGTCCCTCATCAGAAGAAAATAGCCTTTTCAGGGCAATACATCCCCCAGGACGTTAGATGGCAGCTCCCCTGGAGGAAACGGTTCCTCGGATTCCCACAGGATAGCATGGGACATAGAGTCCATCTCTTCAGCCCTGTTGGGTGTCGCCAGAGGGGGGGGCTCACCAAGAACCCAGGGACTATTCTCACAGGTAGCGCAGTGGTAGTGCTGCTGCTTTGCAGTAAGGAGACTGTGCAAGATTGTGGGGTCTCTTCCCGGTTCCTCCTTGTGTGGATAGCGCTTTGAGCACTGAGAAAAGCACTATATAAATGTAATGAATTATTATTATTATTACGGTTACATCAACCCCGGAAGTACTTCGGAGTCACGAGGACGAAAACCCGCAGTACTTCCGGGATACTTGAAGAAGGCATTTGACCTGGAGAAGGAATACTTCCAAGTCATGGACTTTAAAAGGATTGTGGGAAACCCAGCAGATTGAGCATAAAAGCCGTCCACAGAGCCACAAAGAAAGCAACTGGGAGATGAATTGTATCAGAATTCTGTTGGTCCAAAGTTGGCCGTGTCATGGTTCAGCCAGCATTATCCCAATTATACAATATTGTGAATTTCCCCTTGGGATTAATAAAGTATCTATCTATCTATCTATCTATCTATCTATCTATCTATCTATCTATCTATCTATCTATCTATCTATCTATCTATCTATCTATCTATCCACCTGGCTGGTCTTCAAATGTGTGTCCCTTGTTTGTCTTGTTTAATTTTATACCATTTAATCATATTAATGTTTAGTTTTATTTATTAAGTCTGTTTTTCTATGTGTGGGTTGGTAAAGTCCCTTGTGTGTTGTGGGTGGCTCCCCAAGGGGCAGGGCCATCTGCCAATCACCACCAAGAACAGCCCTCCATCCTATTTAAGGAAGAGCCTCCCATAGTTCCTTGCAGTTCATTGAATGCACTGGGAGTAGTGGAGGGTGTTTTTTTGGGTGAGTTTTGTACTATTGTTTTGCAGATTTCGAACCTGCTCCTTGTTTCTCGACCTACAATTTTTGGATTCTGCCTTTGGGACTGTGTTACTGATTTTTTGAACCTCTGCTTTGACTACAATTTTTTTGATACTGTTTAAGGACTCTATTTTCTGTGTTTACCCTTGCTCTTTGGAGCTTCGTGCCTGTTCTGGGTTGTGTACTGTTTAATCAAGCTTCGTTTTTGGCCCTTTGGGGTATTTTGATGGTGTTTTCCCCCTCTAGAGGCAAATTGGGGAAGTGTTTTTGGCCACTGTACTTTCAGGGCTCAAGCAATTTCACAACAGGCTGGTTAGGGATTTGGTTTTGAATCAGAGGCCTTTTCTCTTCCATGATGCCCTGTTGGTGTAAGGATTTAGTCAGAGAATCCATAAAATTGTTCACTTTACTCCAATCTCTCTCTCAGACACATACCATGGCCATAAGAACAGCACACTGAGGCGCACAGCTCGGCAGCCATATTGAGACAGGCATGAGGCATGTCCTGTTGAAAGCTGGACTGGAAATGCTAGCTTTAGCTAGCTAGCTAGCTAGCTAGCTAGCTAGATAAGATAGATAGATAGATAGATAGATAGATACGATAGATAGATAGATAGATAGATAGAATAGATCTCGTGTTATATGTTCCTCAACCGTATGCACCATCTGTTGGAATGAAAAAGACATAGCAACCGGTTGGACACACAAGACGCTCATCTTTTGATTAAGGTGAGCTAGCTGTGCTACCCATCTAAGATGGGTTGAAATCAATGTAATTAATATAGACCTCAGAGTTATATGTTCGCAGTGGACCTTCTATTGGAGAGCATTTCGAAATGTATGTAGTAATAAAATGCATTCCAACAGATGGCGCATTCCAAACTTGGTGGATAAATGCATTTCCAACAAATATTGTATCCCCCGAGGGCTGTTTCTGTTCTTGCCCGGCACCAATATTAGTTGGGGCAGCCCAACATTTATTTTGGATCTCGTGTTATATGTTCTTCAACTGTATGCGCCATCTGTTGGAATAACACTGGATGTACACAAAAATACACAGAAATCCTTTTTTTAAGGTGGACATTATATTATATTATATTATATTATATTATATTATATTATATTATATTATATTATATTGCTCCCAAAACCCTCAAACAGTATAATCTTCAATTTTTGTTGTATTCCTTTTCCTCTTCCCTCTCACTTTCATGGCTTCTCCATTTCACCCTTTAATTGCCTAGTATTTTCACACTCACCTATCCATTCATTATGTGAACCATGCACAGTCCGTCCCTTTTCATCCTCCCTCCTGTTCCCTTGGACCCACAGACCCCTTAACTCAGTGTTTCTCTTAACTCCCAAACCCCCTTCTTCTCCCACACTGTTGGCCATCTAGGTCCTGGCCACCTTCTAATAATAAGGCCTCATGGGGACAGGCTGTTGGGCAGCGTCCTTCCACAGTGTTCCAGTCCACGTGATGTGGTGACGTCCTCTCCAATAAAAAGCAAGTCAATAAGGGGAGAGCCGAGGTGAACTTTCGCCCCCCTGAGAGAGTTGGGAGGTGAGTGAAGGCACATTTGAATGCCGTATATCAAGAAGGGGGCTGTTGAGGGTTGAAGTCTTTATGAGCCTCATTACAGCAGGTCTGGAGGAGCACAAAGCACTTCGTAAATCATTTCAAACGAGTTCACAGTCTACGGCTCCCGTTTTCAATTAGCCCAACGTAAACACACCAAACAGCCCGGGCTGCAGTGCCTCTCCTAACAGGAAGGGCCCGATGCTGTGCATTTACCGTCCTCCATTGTCAGCAGCATTTCAGGTTCAGTGTTTCAAGTTTCTAAAGGGTTCCTTATGAAGAGCTCATCAGCTTCTGATGTTGAAAAAACATGTGCCGGGTCACTGGGGAGCTAAACAGGGAAACCTGTACTCACGTCGACGGAGTCGATGCCCGGCGCTTTGCTTTCACCGAGCTGCATACAAATGGCACCTCACGCTCTTGATGACGTGCTTATGGATGCCTTCACATCTTTATTAGTGCTTGTCAGATCTGAACTTGACTTCCACGCTGATTTTCTTTGGTTCGGTCACCAGGGTTACCTGAGATGGGGTAGTGGGTGCCATGTAAAGAAATTCACAAAAGGATCCACCCAGATGGTGGCACTCTTGTGTCTCTTTCTGCTGTTTTTGGAGGAGTTCTAAAAGAACGGAAGGAACTGGTGTCACTGGTCTGGAGTGGGAGGGAACTGGAGAGGCCATGTCACACTGATTTTTCCAGTGATTGTCAGCCGTGGACCACAGCTGATCCATAAGTATTCAGTCTCCTTCCCCCTTCTGCACTCTTCATTGTGTTGAAGATTTACCTTTAAATAGTGTGATAAAACCAGGGTTTCAGTGAGCTGGCAAACCCCAACACCAGTACACCTGCACAGTCCCAGGTTCAAATAATGGATGGTTTTATTATAAATAACTTCAAAGTGACAGTTTTGTCTTGGTAGAGTAATATATTGCTCTACTTTCCCCTATTGTATTATTAAGATGTAGCCTCTGTCAGACGCCTCTATCCCACAGATTTACCACTGTTTATAAGGTATTATAGTATACTAGTCATTTAGCCCGTTACAATAACGGCGCTAGAAACAGTAGTGCATAAACACTTAGTAGGAACAGTCTCTATTAAATGGCAAGGGACTTTGACCTCATTCTTTTTGTTGGTCGTATTTTTCTTTCTTTTGTTGATGTTTACTTGCTGAGCTGCACCGTTCTTCGTGCGGGGCTGCCGCCGTGGTATTGTGTGTCTTTAATTTTCTGTGACAGTAATTACTGTCTTGTACGGCTTCTATTCAATAAGGGCGTGCACAAAATGGCGAGCTTCAAAAGGGCGACCTCAATTGAGTGCTGCGAATATAGGTGTTCATAGATAATTTAGTTCAAATGGCTCTGGAAATATGTGAAGAGTAACAAAGGTGCAGATCTTTATTTACGCGCGCCTTTATTCACCGCGCCCAATTGAGGTCGCCCTTTTGAGGCTCGCCTTTTTGTGAGCGCCCTTATTTGAAGGATACCGTCTCTGTACGTCTGCTGGCTTGTACATCCGTAATATACTTTAATTTTCTCTGGCGGTAATACAGGTTGTGCGCGTCGGTAATATGCCTTTAATATCCTCTGTCCCAGTAATACTGGTTTGCATTTCCGTAAAACGCCTCTAACTTTCTCTGACAGTAATATCACGCATTGCACCCGTGCCCCGCGCATGCGCACTTCACCAGAAACACACCACACAACGGACACCTGGACACACATAGGGATTTTATATATATAGATAACTTATCCCCACCTTCCCTTCTATATCTATAGGCAATTAGGTATAGTAAAAAGACAAGCAGGAGTTAAGTTACACATAAAATAATGTATTATTGATAATATTCATAAATAATAACAATATGCAAAGTACATTGAATATTGGCAAACCATACAACCTGATTAAATGGTGATGTGTATTTCAGGTGGCACACAGACTTGTAGTTATTTTAAAATGTCTCTAGTTAAGGCATCATGGTGCTCAGCGTCCTTCAGAACAGGCCGCATGCCTGTTCTCAATATGGCTGCCGAGCTGTGCTCTCCATTGTGTTGTCCTTCTCAGTTCATCAGTTTGGTCTTCATTAGATGTTAGTAAGAGAGATCTGCTTCTTCATGATCAGAGGTTAGTAAGAGAGAGAGAATGTGGTTGAACAAGCAGATTTATAGATTCTCTGTCCAACCCATACAGCCAATAGGACATCATGATAATTAAAAGCTTCTGATAGAAGCCAATTCCAAACAGCCATACTTCAGACAAACGGGGCAAAGACAATCTTAACACCTGCCACCCCCCCAAAACCATATATTAAGGTGCAGTTTGGCTTCCTTGCCGGGGTACAAAACTCACCAAAAAACACCCTCCACCTACTCCCAGTGCATTCAATGAACTGCAAGGAACTATGGGAGGCTCTTCCTTAAATAGGATGGAGGGCTGTGTCTTGGTGGTGATGGCAGATGGCCCTGCCCCTTGGGGAGCCACCCACAACACACAAGGGACTTTACCAACCCACACATAGAAAAACAGACTAATAAATAAAACTAAACATTAATATGATTAAATGGTATAAAATTAAACAAGACAAACAAGGGACACAACTTTGAAGACCAGCAGGTGGATAGATAGATAGATAGATAGATAGATAGATAGATAGATAGATAGATAGATAGATAGATAGATAGATAGATAGATAGATAGATAGATAGATAGATAGATAGATAGATAGATAGATAGATAGATTACTTTATTAATCCCAGGGGGAAATTCACAAGCAGAGAAATACTCGCCAAACTGGTTTAAGGCACACCCTTCCCCAACTCTGTCATAAAATTCAAACAGACCCATTCCTAAAGGGAGGAGGGGCGGGTTAAATACTCGCTAATGTAACACTAAATTACATTGCTTTGCCTAAATTACAAATAAAGACATACAAAATATTTATCAAGTTATATGCAAAATCTCACATCAAAACAGTGACACAAGCACAAACACAAGCCTCAGTCTTCCTCTCCACAATACTTTCTTTCTCCCTACCGCACTACTCTTCTCCACTCAAACGTTGCTCAACTACCTCCCACTTGCTCCACTGTACTTTCTCCTGATGGTCCTGTTCAGCCTATATACATTGGACTTCCAATTCAACTCGGAATCCTGCCACGTGCAAAAGTTCGCTGATGACACTGCTATCATGGGCTGCATCAGGAGTGGGCAGGAGGAGGAGTATAGGAACCTAATTAAGGACTTTGTTAAATGGTGCGACTCAAACCACCTACACCTGAACAACAGCAAAACCAAGGAGCTGGTGGTGGATTTTAGGAGGCCCAGACCCCTCACGGACCCCGTGATCATCAGAGGTGACCGTGTGCAGATGGTGCAGACCTATAAATACCTGGGAGTGCAGCTGGATGATAAATTAGACTGGACTGCCAATACTGATGGTCTGTGCAAGAGAGGACAGAGCTGACTATACTTCCTTAGAAGACTGGCGTACTTCAACATCTGCAATAAGATGCTGCAGATGTTCTATCAGACGGTTGTGGCGAGCGCCCTCTTCTACGCGGTGGTGTGCTGAGGAGGCAGCATAAAGAAGAAGGATGCCTCACGCCTGGACAAACTGGTGAGGAAGGCAGGCTCTATTGTAGACACGGAGCTGGACAGTTTGACATCTGTGGCAGAGCGACGGGCGCTGAGCAGACTCCTGTCAATCATGGAGAATCCACTGCATCCACTGAACAGGATCATCTCCAGACAGAGGAGCAGCTTCAGCCACAGACTGCTGTCACCGTCCTGCTCCACTGACAGACTGAGGAGATCGTTCATCCGCCACACTATGCGACTCTTCAATTCCACCCCGAGGTAAACGTTAACATTATTCAAAGCTATTGTCTGTCTGTATACCTGCATTGTTATCACTCTTTAATTTAATATTGTTTTTTGTATCAGTATGCTGCTGCTGGAGTATGGGAGTTTCCCCTTGGGATTAATAAAGTATCTATCTACACTTCCCATGCTATCTAATGGAGCATGAGAGGATCTGCCAGGAAGGATGAGATCAACTGCCCAGATCCAGGTGTGCCAAGCTTGTAGAGACTTACACAAGAAGACTTGGAATTGCTACCAGTGTGGATTCCACAAAATCCTGAATTAGGGGTCTGAATATTTCTAGGGATAACAGATTTCAGATTTTTATTTAAAGTAAATCAGCATAATTTAATTACATTATACTAATTCTAAAATCGAAAATTAGTAATGAAACAGCAATCTATGTACTTGAAAACCCAAAAAGGGGTTTGAACATTACCAGAGAAAAAAAAGAGATGGAAAATGTTTTAATTTCAAGTGTAGTTGGAGAGCTGGCGTCATCGTTTGTTAGTATTATGTTGTATTTTCTGGTTCAGTGCCGGTGAAAGCCCAGATGGAGTCGCTGGCAATGTGTCGGTCCACCTCAGCTTCTGGACGGTCCGCCCCTTTGATTTACCAAAATGGAGCCCCTTGTGATGGGGAGGGGGTTTAAATGTCCAGCTTGAGTGACATAAACAACACCCCTCGGGTATCGGCAGGGCCACCTCTTCGATTGATGCGCCCTCTTCTAGTTGTTGTGCTCGTTTCTGAAATCCGATTTTCTGGATAGTGGATTGGATTTGTTGGCCTTGGGTCACCTGTTTAGTTTGGCTATCTTTGTGCTCCTTTTCTTCAATAATTTCAAAACATATTCTTAACTTCTTATGCTTTTTCATTTTTCTTGTATTCTCAAGCCAGATGTTTTACAGTTTTCCTCTTCTTTGAAGAACATTTTTGAGTATTTTGAACTTTTGAAAACCCCATTTGGAATCTGTGCAGCCTGTCTTTTGAGTTCGGGGTTTGGCTACCTGGGGTGAGGCCTGTTTCTGATACTGAGCAGTGAACTCCTGCTCAGGTACTTATTTATTTTGAGGCCTGTTCACCTATTTTCTCCATCTTGTGTGCTGCTAATACAATACAATACAATACAATTTATTTTTGTATAGGCCCAAAATCACACAAGAAGTGCTGCAATGGGCTTTTAACAGGCCCTGCCTCTTGACGGCCCCAACGCCTTGACTCTCTAAGAAGACCAGGAATAACTCCCCGAAAAAAAACCTTGTAGGGAAAAAATGGAAGAAACCCCTTTCCAGGTAGGCTGGGTGTGCAGTGGGTGTCAAAAGAAGGGGGTCAATACAATAAAATACACAGAACAGATCAAATCCTCAATACAGTATAAAAATATTACAAGTACAGAGCAGAATTTAACAGTAGATGATATCCCATAATATGATTTGGATTTGTTTAGAGTCCTGGAGACCTCGGCCATCAAGATGCCGCCCCCATTTGGCCATTCCACGGCTGAAACAGCACTGGGCCAGCCAATCCGATGAAGGGACCCCCTTTTTACATGATTCCTGTGATCCTCCATCAGAGATAACTTTACCTTAAGGCAGGCAAAACAACTTGGCAGGTGGGCCGTGGCACCAAGTGGCACATTTGAGTACCGAGAAGAGAAACAGAACAGGTGAGGGTTAGTATCCAATTCTAACTATCATGTGACTTATGTTTTAGTGCTAATGACTAACAACAGAGATGCAGTCTGTACAGTTAATCAGCAGCTCTAGTCAGGGTGTGCTAAACTGAAGTAGTGAGTTTTCAGCCGGCATTTAAAAGCTGAGACCGGAGGGACATCTCTTATAGTAGCAGGCAGACCACTCCATAGTTTAGTGGGTCCTATAACTAAAATCTTGACCTCCCACTGTTATTTTATTAATCCTTAGAATCATAAGCAGACCGGCATCTTGAGATCTTAATGTGCGCTCAGGTTTGTAAGTCATGATAAGTTCAGACAAGTAAGCCGGACCTCAGCCATTTAATGCTTTATATGTTAAAAAAAAATCAGCACAGTGGCCCTAAAAACCAATAAACCCACACAGAAAAACCTGCAAATGTGAAAGATCTTTATACTTAATGAGCTGTGACATCATGTGGTGCACAGCCCCGGATGTCACATCACAGCAACCACATAGCAACCTGCTAAACAAAACAGCGAGACCCATGAAATTCAAAATGACAGTCACAGGGAGCAAAATTGTGTTTGTGCCAATAAAGCAGCTGAATTTGTGAAATAACAAAGAGCAGAACCTCAAAAACAGACACCGATTAAAAAAATGGGAAAGCACAAAATGAGAAAAATGTAATAACACGTGACAATTGTAATTAACAAATATGACGGAAAAAATAAATAAATAAAATGACCCTCAAAGTGCCAAGTTCATTAGAAGGGTCAAAATAAGTCAATATTCCACAATGCTGACAGTAAAGAACTTCAGTGTGATGCCCACTAGGGGTCAGTAACTGCTTAAAAAATCCTTCAGTGATTTCTGACAAATATATTAGAAAAAAGACAGAGAGGATTGTGCCAGTACCACACCTTCCCTGCAGGGGGTGCTGTCTGTCCCTCTCCCTCTTATACCATTGGTGTCTTTACAGGACACACACAAGGCTTTTCTCCCAAAGTACAGAATGCCTCTTTTTTTAACATTTATTCTTTCTTTTGTTTGAACAGATGATGGACAGCAAGCCCCCAGTGTATGTCATTTCCCAAGCTCCTCACCCAAAAGCTGCTTTGCCAGCTGGCACACTAAATGAACATTTGAGAGTTCATTCAGCAATAAAGGCGACTTTGAAAGCTGCTGCCTCTCACAGAGAACACAAGCGGCAGACAAGGAGTGGCACGGAGCCAGCAGGGGCAGCTTGGCCTTTGAAACTCTCGGTTTGGATTCCCTGCTGGAGTTCAGCACCTCTGACATGGAACTGGTGTTCACCTCTGCAGTGCAGTTCAGAACACTGTCAATCACGTGTTTACAAAGAGAGCAGACAAGCCCTGGCAAGCACCCCACAAGCACAAATAAGTTGTCATCAAATGGAAGGGTGGCAGAGGTGGCATTTCAAAGACAGCGTCATCAGGCACAGAGCACAAGGCGCACCTCTCCTTACAGGCCGAGCTAAAGAGGCAATCTGGGCTCTTGGCAGCTCTTCATGTGTGCTGCCTTAAGAATGGGCAAAAGGGAGGACGGATGAGACAGACTGATCTGTTCACCTCAACATCCGCAGTGACACGGTCACCAGAGACCGGGAGTGACAGCAACACTCACTGGGTGCCAAGTGTGCCAGGCAGCCCACAACATCGACTCAACTGTTTCTGTGGGCACAAGTTTACTGTCGATGCTCACAGCTGCATATTCTCCTTCCAGCAACAACACTTAAATAATTGAATGAAACAATTTTACCAACAACATTAATAATAATAATAATAATACATTTTATTTATATAGTGTCTTTCCCATCCTCATGGTGTGAAATGCACTACATAATGGATAGATAGATAGATAGATAGATAGATAGATAGATAGATAGATAGATAGATAGATAGATAGATAGATAGATAGATAGATGAAAGGCACTATATAATAGATAGATAGATAGATAGATAGATAGATAGATAGATAGATAGATAGATAGATAGATAGATAGATAGATAGATAGATAGATAGATAGATGAAAGGCACTATATAATAGATAGATAGATAGATAGATAGATAGATAGATAGATAGATAGATAGATAGATAGATAGATAGATAGATAGATAGATAGATGAAAGGCACTATATAATAGATAGATAGATAGATAGATAGATAGATAGATAGATAGATAGATAGATAGATAGATAGATAGATAGATAGATGAAAGGCACTATATAATAGATAGATAGATAGATAGATAGATAGATAGATAGATAGATAGATAGATAGATAGATAGATAGATAGATGAAAGGCACTATATAATAGATAGATAGATAGATAGATAGATAGATAGATAGATAGATAGATAGATAGATAGATAGATGAAAGGCACTATATAGTGGATAGATAGATAGATAGATAGATAGATAGATAGATAGATAGATAGATAGATAGATAGATAGATAGATGAAAGGAACTATATAATAGATAGATAGATAGATAGATAGATAGATAGATAGATAGATAGATAGATAGATAGATAGATAGATAGATAGATAGATGAAAGGCACTATATAATAGATAGATAGATAGATAGATAGATAGATAGATAGATAGATAGATAGATAGATAGATAGATAGATAGATAGATGAAAGGCACTATATAATAGATAGATAGATAGATAGATAGATAGATAGATAGATAGATAGATAGATAGATAGATAGATAGATAGATAGATAGATGAAGGCACTATAAGATAGATAGATAGATAGATAGATAGATAGATAGATAGATAGATAGATAGATAGATAGATAGATAGATAGATAGATAGATAGATGAAAGGCACTATATAATAGATAGATAGATAGATAGATAGATAGATAGATAGATAGATAGATAGATAGATAGATAGATGAAAGGCACTATATAATAGATAGATAGATAGATAGATAGATAGATAGATAGATAGATAGATAGATAGATGAAAGGCACTATATAATAGATAGATAGATAGATAGATAGATAGATAGATAGATAGATAGATAGATAGATAGATAGATAGATAGATAGATAGATGAAAGGCACTATATAGTGGATAGATAGATAGATAGATAGATAGATAGATAGATAGATAGATAGATAGATAGATAGATAGATAGATTTTTGTGATGTACATGCATATTTTCTTTCTTTCTTTCTTTCTTTCTTTCTTTCTTTCTTTCTTTCTTTCTTTCTTTCTTTCTTTCTTTCCCTCCTCTTCGACTCTCCTTCACCCGGACTGCTCACCTCTTCAGCTCCATCAGGAGGAGGTCAATTACCCAGTCCTCGGTGTGGGCAGCCGTCCCGCGCGTCCATTTCGCCGATTCCACTTGTAAACAGGCTTCACCTTTTGACGCGGGCTAATTGACCGCAGGGTGTCTGCTGATGATTGAGTGGCTGTGCTCAGGGAGAGGAAGCGGAGATCAAGGAGTGCGCTGCTCAGTCTCCAGTCACGCTGAGGCAGACCCTGCGCGGTGGGGCGATGGGTAAATGTTGACTTGAAAGTGTTGGGTGGCTAAATATTGCAGTTACTCAGCTGCCTTTGCTTAGCTCTCGGCCTGCCAGCGTGGGTCCTTTTTTTTCCCCCTGGTCTCCTTTGCTCTATGAATAATTAAGTCACAGCCTTTGCCTAATGGCCTGCAATCCACACTAATGGTGTCTTATTGTTCTTGAGGATCATCACAATGGGCTTGTTACAGATCAGTAATGTATTTCCAGCAGTTGGCCTCACTTGCGGTGAGAGGCGGGCGGCACGTTGGCTTCCTCACATGTGCGGTGCATGAAGATCACTCAGCAGTTAATGGTGTGGTCCTTGGGGATCTCTGGGCCTTCACTTGACCATCAGCAGAGAGCCTGAGGTGTGGTGTGATTGTGTGCCCCTGTTCTGTCGGGCTTCTTGAAACAAAGTTAAAAGTGACCACATGTAGCGGCCTTCTGCAGTCGTCATCGAGCAGCACACATATTTGTCCCTGGGGTCACTCCTGTCATTTGTCTGCAGTTCATGTAGGGAAAAAAACCTGCAAAGCTGACATGGTGTTGTCCTGCAACATGTGCGACGGTGTGTGCCACACGAGCTGCTAGTGTATTTATTTCACATCATTCAGTGATGTGTCCAGCAGGTAGGCAGTAAGAGTAAGGCCCCCCCTTGGCTCCAATTTCCTGATGTCACCCTCTCATATTTAACATTTCCTAGAAGTGTCTAGCAGTCCATGATATACTTTGACCAGGACAGCATTTTTTCCCATAATCATTTAAGCCATGTGATGTCTGAGGGGTGTCTTGAGTGCACAGCCCAATTTAACATCCCCCTCTCCCAACATCCCCCCCCCCCCCCCCGAAACCCTGCAGCAGATTCAAGCTTTGACTTGGCCGTTCCAGAACCTTCCGGTTCTTTCTTTTCATGCATTTCTCATTGGATTTACAGTATTGATATGCTTAGGGCCATCGTCATGTCGCAAGGTCTGCTTTTGCTTGAGCTTTGGTCTTATGACTGGTGGTCTCACATTATCCTTAAGCTCAAAGAAGAATTCCTAGTGGGTTTCTACAATGGAGAGCCAATCCTTGTGTGCTTCGGATCATTGTTGTGTGGAGAGGTTCATTTCCAGCTCATCTTCAACTTTCGAAGCAGATGACCTCAAATTCGCCTCAAGTATGTTGTGGTAGGATGCAGAATTTGACACAATGACTGCAAGCTGACCTGAATCCTGAAGTAGCAAAGCAACCACAAACCACCACCACGCTTTACAGTTGCTATCGGCTTATTTTGGTCAAATGCTCTCCTTGTTTTTCTGTCAAACAGATCTACTGGCACTGCAGCCTGTCTGTCCAGAGCACTCGATTCCAGAAACCCTGCCCTAATGTTCTTTCTGGTCTCCTCCTGGAACTTCAGTGTCTTCCATGAGGAAGCTCTCGGGTTCTTGGAGACTTCATTCAGCATTTTGTCTTCTGCTCTTGGGCTCAGCTTCCTGGGGTGACCTGATCTGCACAACGTGGTTGTTGTTTGTAATCTTCTCCACCTGATCTTCTGGACAGTGGAGTTGCTGATTTCTAATTGTTAGGAAATCCCTTCCCAGACTGTTAGGCATCTAGAAACGTCTTTCTGCAGGCTTCAGATACAGCACGGAAAATAAGTACTGAATGCATCAACATTTTTCACCACTAATGGGGCTACTGACATAAAATTTTCAGCAGATGTCAGTTACAATGCAAGTAATCCACACATACAAAGAAATCTAAACAGATAAGTCCATAAATTAAGTTATGTATAATAAAGTGGAACGATTCAGGGAATAAGAATTGAACGCACTTATCAAGTAGAAAAGCCTTTGTTGGTGATGACAGCTTCAAGACACCTCCTGTATGGAGAAACAAGTCCCATGTATTGCTCAGGTGTGATTTTGGCCCATTCTTCCACACAAACTGTCTTAAAATCTAGAAGGTTCCAGGGGTCTCTTCTGTGAACTCTGGTCTCCAGTTCTTTCCATAGATTTTCAATTGGATTCAAGTCGGCTGACTGACTGGGCCATTCTAGCAGCTTTATTTTCTTCATTCTCTAAAACCAATTGAGAGTTTCCTTGGCTGTGTGTTTGTCTTGCTGAAATGTCCCCCCTCGTTTCATCTTCAGCATCCTGGTAGATGGCAGCAGATTCTTCTCAAGAATGTCCCGCTACATTTCTCCATTCATCCTTCCTTCAGTTCTATGAAGTCTGCCAGTCCCACACCATGATGGTCCCACCTCCAAACTTCACTGTTGGTGTGGTGTTTTTGGGGTGATGTGCAGTGTCATTTCTCCTCCAAACATGGGGTGTGCAATGACATCCAAAGAGTTCAATTTTGATCTCCTCTGACCAGACTCTATTCTCCCAGGATTTCATTGGCTTCTCCAAATGTTGTGCAGCAAACTTTAAACGAGCTTCAACATGCTTTATCTTCAGCAGTGGAGTCTAACGTGGTGAGCATGCATAGAGGTCATGGCGGTGGAGTGCATTACTTATTGTACCTGCTAATTCCAGGTCTTTCTGAAGCTCTCGACGAGTGGTGCTCTTCTAATTATTCTTTTGATTCCTCTGTCAGAAATCTTGTGAGGAGCAGCTGGTCGTAGCCGGTTTATGGTGACATGATGTTCTTTCCACTTGCGGATTACGGTTCAACGGTGCTCACTGGAACATTCAGAAGTTTAGAAATACGTCTGTCACCAAAGCCATCACCAATAAGGTTGTGAAGGTCTTGAGAGCGCTCTTTGCTTTTCCCCCATCATGAGATGCTTCTTGTGTGACACTTTGGGAATGAGAAACCTTTTTTTAGGCCATCAATTAGGACTAAAGCAGCTGATATTCATTTGCACTGACAGGAGGCTATCAGGACTGACAGATGTCAGCTGCTTTCTTGGCTTTCCAGGCCTTTTTGCATCTTCTGTTCTCCATGTGTGTCTCAGTGTCGTTCCACTTTATTACACATAACTTAATTTATGGACTTATTTGTTTTGATTTCTTTGGATGTGTGGATTACGTGGGTTGTTACCAACATCTGGTGAAAATTTCATGTCAGTAGCCCCATTAGAAATATATTTACTGAGTAAAACTTTGACGTGTTCAATACTTATTTTCCCCACTGCAGCTTTTTCAGTCTTGACATGGTGATAACGCAGATTTGAAACCAAATTAAATGTCAGGTTTGAATAAGACAAAGTCTTCCTTCATGACGTTCTAATGATTGTCACCTGATTCTAACATGAGCTGTGTCAGGTACCCCCCACCCAACCAAGATCCCTTTTTGCACACCAAGATGGCACAAATATAAAATGCTCTACCAATCCCTAGAGTGGCAGCTAAAAGCAAAATACAGAATAAATGATCTGGAGTGCCAGTGACCAACACTACTTTCCTACCAGCCAATACAGAGCTTACCAACAGAAGCAAATATACAGTAGGGGGAAAAACTGATCCACTGCTGCGTTTGTAAGTTTGCTCACTTACCAAGAAATGAACAAATGAAGAAATGAATGTCTCTAATTTTTATGGTGGTTTCATTTTAATGGAGAGAGACAGAATATCAACAAAAAATCTAGAAAAGACACATTCCATAAAAGTTATAAATTTATTTGCACGTCATTGAGTGAAATAAGGATTTGATCCCCTACAACCCAGCCAGTATCCTGATTCCCAGATTGGCTGTGTGCCCACGTGGCACACAGATGACAATCAATCAATCAATCACAGATACTCCTGATCTCAACTCATTGTCAATTTCTTCCATTCCAACCTCTCCACCAGCCTGGGCAACACCAAAGAGCTGTCAAAGGATGTCAGGGACAAGACCTGTACAAGGCTGGAAGGGGCAACAAGACCATCAGCAAGAAGCTTGGTGGGAAGGTGACAACTGCTAGTGGAATTATTCGGATATGGAAGAAACATAAAATGACCATCAATCTCCCTCGGCCTGGAGCTTCATGCAAGATTTTTGCCTCATGGTGTGAGGATGATCATGAGAAAGGTGAGGGATCAGCCCAAAACTACATGGGTCGAGCTTGTTAATGATCTGGAGGCAGTAGGGACCACCACAGTCACAAAGAACACCACTGGTGACACATTTAAGTCTTAAGTCTGCCAGTGAACATCTGGGTCTGTACCTGTGCCTTATTTAGCAGGGGGGACCTTGCGGACACTGCAAGATTTTAATCCATGACGGTGTAGTGTGTTACTAGTGGTGTTCTTGGTGACTATGGTGGTCCCAACTGCCTTCAGATCATTAACAAGCTGTAGTTTTGGGCGGATCCTCACCTTTCTGATAATCATCCTCACCCCATGAGAAACGATCTTGCATGGAGCTCTAGACCTAGGGCGATTGATGGTCATTTTATATTTCTTCCATTTCCGAATAATTGTACCAACAGTTGTCACTTTCTTACCAAGCTTCTTGCCGATGGTCTTGTAGCCCCTTCCAGCCTTGTCCCTGACGTCCTTTTATAGCTCTTTGGTGTTGCCCAGGATGGTGGAGAAGTTGGAATGGAAGAAATGGATTCTGTGGACAGGTGTGCTTTAACACATAATGAGTTGAGATCAGGAGTATCTGTAATTGATTGATTGATTGATTGTAATCTGTGTGCTACATGGGCACGTAGTCAATCTGTGGGAGCCAGAAGTCTGGTCGTAGGGGATTGTTCTCTTTGATTCTGCTTTCCCCTTTTGTATTATTAATGTGTAGCCTTTGTCAGATGGCCTCAAATCTCAAAGACTTACCACTGTTTATCAGGTATTGAACTTTATAACTTCTCCCCACCTTCCCTTCCACATTTATAACCTCAGGCAATTAGGTGTAGTAAAAGACAAGCAGGAGTTAAGTTACATTTTAAATAATGCATTATTGATAAAACTCATAAATAATAACAATAAGCAAAGTATAAGCGAATATTGGCAACCATACAACCTGATAAATGCTGATAGGTAGTTTCAGGCATCACACAGACTTGTTTGTTACCTCAAATGTCTCCAGTTAAGGCCTCATTTTTGGTCGGCATTCTTCAGAACAGGCCACATGCCTGTCTCAATATGGCTGCCGAGTTGTGCGCCTCATGGTAATAGATAGATAGATAGATAGATAGATAGATAGATAGATAGATAGATAGATAGATAGATAGATAGATAGATAGATAGATAGATAGATAGATAGATAGATAGATAGATAGATAGATAGATAGATACTTTATTAATCCCAATGGGAAATTCACATTCTTCAGCAGCAGCATACTGATACAATAAATAATAAATTAAAGAATGATAATAATACAGGTGAAAAAAAACAGACAATAACTATGTATAATGTTAAATATTAACGTTTACCCCCCCCTGGTGGAATTAAAGAGTCGCATAGTTTGGGGGAGGAACGATCTCCTCAATCTGTCTGTGGAGCAGGACAGTGACAGCAGTGTGATGTGTGATGGTGTGACAGAGAAGAGATAGGGAGGGAGGGGTAAAGCAAGCAAATTTAAAGACTCTCAGTCGAAACCCTATAGCCAATAGGGTGTCGTGGTACTTATTGGCTTTTGATTTAAAACCAAACAGGCAACTTTAGACCAATAGAATTCTGATGCAACACAATGGGTTTCACATCTGCCCTCCCACCTCCCACCTCCCACATACCATTAGTTAACGTATTAACTGCCAAATTTTTTTTCCGAATATTTTCGCTTTATTGTTATAGATTAACATCTGCTTAATAAGGAAACATATATTTTGAATCTCAACATTTGTACTTTTTCCAAAATTTCTAAATTTTGGCCCATCCCCAAATGGGGATCATGACACATACTACCTAGTTTTGGTGCCATACTGGAAAACACTCAACATGTAGTCCAACATTACATTTGCATCACTGTTTCCTTGCGTTAGTCTTACACACTGCACACTTCCTTTGTTTGCCCATTTCTGTGCGTTCAATGTAGTGACCAGTTCCAGAGGTTCTGATATCAACAGGAACACGACCCTTGGCTGGTTTGGAGAAGGATTCCCTCCCAGTTTAAAGTACATGATCCCCAAATGGGATATTATGGTGAAGCTTGCCAGCTTGGTAGTTGGCCTCCATGCAGGGGTTGATTGAGAGGGTCCTGCAGAGAATCACTGGGCAAACTGGTTTTAGACCCTTCCCCTGACCCTGTCATAAAATTACAAAGACTCAGTCCTAAAGTGGGGAATTCTTTGGAAGCTTCTCACCAATGATATAACACTAATATTACATTGCTTTGTCTAAGTTGCAAATAAAGACTTACATAATATTTATCAACTTCTATACAAAATTTCACACCACAACAGGGACCAAATCCTTATTTCTCTCAATGACACACAAATCAATTTATACCTTTTATGCAATGTGTTTTTTATGGATTTTTGGTTGATGAGCCAACTTACAAATTCAACAGGGGATCCAATACTTATTTTTCCCCTCTGTATGTCTAGAATGAAAATTGTTATTATAAACATGGGAAATGTAAATACACACAACAGCAAACACACAGCTGTATTTATCAATAGCACCTGATGACCCCGATTCTCTTGATTCACTAACACAATGTCTTACTTGTATTTCTGAATGGATGAATAGTAATTTTCTCAAGCTAAATAAAGAGAAAACAGAAATTTTAGTGATTGGCTATAATGGATACAATGAGGTTATTAGAAATAAACTGGATGCATAAGGATTAAAAGTCAAGACGGAGGTAAAGAATTTAGGGGTAACTGTTGACTGTGACCTGAATATTAAATCACATATTAATCAGATCACTAGGACAGCATTTTTTCATTTAAGAAACATAGCAAAAGTTAGACCTCTTATATCATTGAAAGATGCTGAGAAATTAGTTCACGCTTTTGTTTTCAGTCGACTAGATTACTGTAACGCACTCCTCTCAGGACCACCCAAAAAAGACATAAATCGATTTCAACGAGTGCAGAATGCAGCTGCTAGAATCCTAACTAGGAAAAGAAAATCCGAGCACATCTCTCTAGTTTTGATGTCACTACACTGGTTACCTGTTTCATTCAGAATTGACTTTAAAATACTGCTTATGGTTTATAAAGCATTAAATAATCTCGCTCCATTTTATATATCGGAATGTCTGACGTCTTATATTCCAAATCATAACCTTAGATCTTCAAATGAGTGTCTGCTTAGAATTCCAAGAGCTAAACTTAAAAGAAGTGGTGGGGCGGGTGACCTTCTGCTGTTATGCACCTAAAATCTGGAATAGCCTGCCAGTAGGAATTCGCCAGGCTAATACAGTGGAGCACTTTAACAAACTGCTGAAAACACATTAGTTTAACATGGCCTTCTCATAACTTCACTGTAATTTAATCCTGATACTCTGTGTATTCAATTCATTATGATAACTATTCATGGTGGCTCTAAAATCTGTACTAACCTCTACTCTCTCTTCTGCTTCTTTTCCCGGTTTTCTGTGGTGGCGACCTGCGCCACCACCACCTAATCACAGCAACATGATATTCCTACATTGATGGATTAAAAGCCAGAAGTCTGCATGACCATCATCATCAAGTCCTTCCATGAGAACCCTAAAATACAAAGAGGACTGATCATTTATGTTAGGTAGAATGCCCAGAGGGGACTGGGTGGTCTCATGGTCTGGAACCCCTGCAGATTTTATGTTTTTCTCCAGCCGTGTGGAGTTTTTTTTTTTGTTTTTGCTGTCCTCCCTGGCCATCGGACCTTACTTATATTCTATGTTAATTAGTGTTGTCTTATTTTAATTCTTACTTTTTTTTTTATTTTTCTTTTCTTCATCATGTAAAGCACTTTGAGCTACATTATTTGTATGAAAATGTGCTATATAAATAAATGTTGTTGCTGTTGTTATTTACAAAACCCTCCGTACATGAATTACAATACAAAACACTCAACAAATAAAACCGCTAATACACTAATAACAATTAACTAGTGAAGAAAAGTCCTTGAAATGTCCATCTAGTTACGACATGTACTTTAATTCCGAGGTCTCGTCAAGTCGTACCTCAATAAACAGCCACCGTCACTTCTCTCAGCTCCACTAGGCCTTCTCCCAATTTCATTGTCAAAAGAAAACGGACCCTCAACTCATTCACATTCTTTTGTTGTTGTTCAGTAAAGTGCTTCCTGTAGGTGATGTGCTTTCCTTGAATTACTGGATCTAATATTCTTCTCCTTCCTCTTCCATAGCTTGTCCCATTTTTATATGGTGTAGCTATTTTGTTTGCTTAGATTTCTCCAATAGAGATTTATAATAACAATAATAATAATAATAATAATCTTCTTATATAATATGCAACCATGGCTGTCTGTCCAGGATTTGAAATAATAATAATAATATATTTTATTTATTAGGCGCCTTTCTTAACACTCAAGGTCACCTTACAATGAAATTAAACATTAATAAAATAAAAACAAAGGGAACATTAAATCAAAAAGTAAAAAGTAGCAAACAAACAAAGATAACAGGCAGTAACAGTATAAAATTCACAATTGACATGCCAGTTTGAAAAGATAAGTTTTGAGGGCATTTTAAAATGTGTTATTGAATCGAGCTAACGAATATGAGAGGGAAGAGAATTCCCGAGTTGTGGAGCACTAGGAGAGAATACTCGAGCTCCCATAGAACAGAGTTAGATGTGTGGTCCAGAAAGTCGAGCTGCAGATGAGGATCTGAGGGATTGAGAAGGAGTGAAAGTCTGTAGGAGATCAGTGAGGTAGGGAGGAGCAACACAGTGGAGAGCTTTAAATATTAAGAGCGGTATTTGGTATTGTATTCGGTCGTTAACAGGGAGCCAGTGAAGTTAAGAGAGAATCGGTGTGATATGTTCAGTGGATTTAAAATAGCAGGTCATTATCCTGGCAGCAGAATTTTGAAGAAGTTGTAAGCAATGGATACATTTTTGTGATATGCCAGATAGAATATCATTACAGTAATCTATACGTGAGGTGACTCAGGGTATTAACCAATACTTCAGTACTGTGTTGCACAACTTGTATTAAAATGTACCAAGCAGTTATATGGGAATAAAATATTTTTTTTAATAATATTTTCATCTTGATTTTCATTCTACTTTTCCAGGTGCTCTAATTGTTTAATTAATCCATTATTTACTAATTAGTGGGGCCGACACTAAAGTAGCTGCAATATGTCAACAACATTTTATTTAAGGCACAATTCATGGCACTGAGTAAAAGAGCCCACTTCATAAGATCCATAGTAATAAAACAGCACTAAAGATTACAACAATTAATAAGCAAACAATAAATAAGCATTAATCAATAGCAAAACCGGCATGAGCTGACCAACAATGGACAGCAGACATCATATTGAACAGTTGGCTCACAGTGCAAACGCCTGTCAGAAAAAATGGGTTTTTAAAGCTCATTTAAAGTTTGTAAGGGAGTCCATATTTTGGATGTGGGAGGCTAAAGTGGTCCACAACAGAAAAGGCCCTGGCACCCACAGAACGGAGGTTAATAGCTGGGACATTTAGAGAACCTGCAGAGGAGGATCACAGGGAACAATCAGGACTACAAGGCCGGACGCAACTGGTGCCCTTGTTATGTAAAGCTTTAAAGGTGTGGAGACGACATCTGAAGTTTCATGGGGTGCAGTTACTTTTTCACATGGCAGTAATTGGAACCTAACAGTGCCAATCCATTAACAGCATTGCTGAGCCGTGGGCAGTTAACAGTGCAGGAGAGATGGGATCTGAGAAGATCTGAAGAGGCCTTTGACTCATTCAGTGTTGTTTGCTCTGCTTGTTTTTAATTGTCATTAATAAGATAAAACAAAGGGCGCAAACTGCAGAGAGAGAAAGGGCAAAATATAATGAAATCAACAAAAGAGAGTTAAGCATTTAAATCTAGAGCAAAAGCAGAAATATTTCTGAATCTCTCTCTCTATATAAAATCCAACCTCTGTCTGTCTGTATGTCTGTCTGCTTTTCACGAGAGAACTACTTAACCAATTTAGATCGGGTTCTTTTCTAGAATTTTCTTGAACATCCCAGTTGATTTTGCGTCTTCTCTCATTGCGCTAAGTATCAGAGTTTGTTTGCAGGATTAATTTATTCACGTTAACCGAGTAGCATAGTATTGTACTAATCTGAGACAGAGGCTGCAGGCAGAGGGTTAGAGGAAGCGTGAAATCAGGAGTGGGGAGCCGGATGCGGCCCTCCTCACTCACGTGCCAGCCTCGGAGCATATCTTGCTATCAGTCAGCTAGCGAACAAGAGAACTACTTAATGGATTTAGATCAGGTTTTTTTCTAGAATTTGCTAGAACATTCCAGTTGATTTTGTGACTTCTCTCACCATCATCAGACTTCGCTTACAAGACTGATATATTTGCTGCGGGCCGAGGGGAGGTGGAAGCGTGACATCAGGAGAGGGGAGCCGGGCAGAGCCCTCCTCGCTCACGCACCAGCTTCCATTTGAGTCACTCTACCTCTCGCCACGTGTTGGAGCGCACCTTGCCTCCACTTAGCTAGCAATACCTGCTTATTTATTGATTTTTAAAATTTGTTCTTTTTCATTACTATACGGGCAGAGCCGTGGGGGACAGCAAGTGCCTTATAAATGTAAAAGTCAGTCTGTTGTGCTTTGCTGAATGTAGAATAAGAGAAAAAATAGCAGCTAATTAAATGAGATCAGTGTTATCAGGCGTGGTCACCGATTATAAATCTGGTTGGAATAAAAACCTGCAGCCACAGGGGGTCCCCAGGACCGAGTTTGAGGACCCCTGCCATAAGTGGATTGGACTGGAGTGCTTTGTTGTTCAGAATGGCCTGTTCTCATCCAGATGGTTCTAATGCTCTAATCTGTTTTTCCCCATAGTACCGAGAACACGCCCCCTGAGCGCCACTGACCCCGCCCCTTCCTTTTCGGAAGCCTATAAAATGGCGGCATCTCATTTGGAGACGGACTTAGTAGAGGACAGAGCTCCCTCCACAAGCCAAGAGTGAACCTTTTTGAGAAGCCAGGAAGGCTATTTCTGTTTAATTATATTTTGCACCCCTTGTGTGCCCATTTTGTTTAAAAGCTGGCATCCCAATACTAATTTAGACTCACACTGCGCTTCTCTCATCCGTTCACAACGTTTTATTTAAGGCGCTATTCATGGCACTGAGTAAAAGAGACCACTTTGTAAGATCCATAGTAATAAAACAGCACTAAAGATTACAACAATTAATAAGCAAACAATAAATAAGCATTAATCAATAGCAAAACCGGCATGAGCTGACCAACGACGGACAGCAGACATCATATTGAACAGTTAGCTCACAGTGCAAACGCCTGTCAGAATAAATGGGTTTTTATAGCGGATTTAAAGTTTGTAAGGGAGTCCATATTTTGGATGTGGAAAGGTAAAGTGGTCCACAACAGAAAAGGCCCTGGCATCCACAGAACGGAGGTTAATAGCTGGGACATTTAGAGAACCTGCAGAGGAGGATCACAGGGAACAATCAGGACTACAAGGCCGGATGCAGCTGGTGCCCTTGTTATGTAAAGCTTTAAAGGTGTGGAGACGACATCTGAAGTTTCATGGGGTGCAGTTACTTTTTCACATGACAGTAATTGGAACAGTGCCAATCCATTAACAGCATTGCTGAGCCGTGGGCAGCTAATAGCGCAGGAGAGATGGGATCAGAGAAGATCTGAAGAGGTGGGCAGGAAGCAGAGATGGAAGGAGTCACCAATGAAACACCCTTGGAGTCCAGATGAGAGATGGGAACGTTTCTGTTTTTTATCCGTCCCGCTGTCCGCAGCCATCAAACGCCAGCTGCAGACATTAGAAAATCTCCAGGGGCGACCAGAATTAGCCCACATGCTCACAATTACACTTCTAATCATCCCACAAGGGAGTCACATAAAAACATGAAATGAATGAAGGAGGGGAGAACACGCTTTCAATGAAAGAATAATTGGGCCGCACGTATAGGATCCATAAATCTTCTTGATGGCTTACAGTCAGATTTTGACTTGTTTGGGTTTTCTGCATGAGGATGAGTGTGGAGAGAATCAAAGTCAGGGTGGCATTTCAAAGAAAGTCCTCCATTACAAATCACTAATTACTTCTCTCAATTTGTAAGAGGATTACCTGAAATGAGGATGGTGGGACTGGCTTTCTTATTTTACATACGGTATTAGACACATATAAACCAAAGACCTATGTGTGTGTGTGTGTGTGTGTGTGTGTGTGTGTGTGTGTGTGTGTGTGTGTGTGTGCGTGTGTGTGTGCATGTGTGTGTGTGTGTGTAAGCAGCACTCTGCTCTGCTCGCACCCGACCACAGCCACTGGATGGCACATGCACGTACTTTTATACTTTTTTGGTGCTTGGGGTGCGCCTCAGTTCTCACTATGAAAGCCGCGCGTGTGTGTATGGCAGTGGTTCTCAATCTGTGGGGTGGGCCCCCCTAGGGGGGTGCGAAGTAACAAAAAGGGGGGCGCGAAGATGTAAAAAAAAAAAAACAAGAATCAAAAATATGAAAAATACATCTATTGAAACCAAAACAAATGAACTTAAACTACATTCTGATACTAGAAAAAAAAATATAGAGTTAGATAAATGTCGATAAAAGTTAAGTAGGTATAATAAAATATGCATCTATGATATATCCATCCATCCATTTTCCAACCAGCTGAATCTGAACACAGGGTCACAGGGGTCTGTTGGAGCCAATCCCAGCCAACACAGGGCACAAGGCAGGAACCAATCCCGGGCAGGGTGCCAACCCACCACAGCTATGATATATCATTAATTAAAAAAGAACAAATTGGTATTAATGGGCTCCTTTCTAAAAAACGTTAGGGAGGGCACGATTAAAACTGTTATGAAAACTCGGGTCGCAAATACTTAAAGGTGTATGGAGCAGTCCACTCTGCTCACGCTCAACCACAGCCACGGGAGTTGCCGTGAATTCTACGGAAGATGCAGAAGCGTATACAAGTGTGACTGTCACTGGGTGACATGCCACCTGCATGTATTTTAAAATTTTTTCGCCGCTTCCCTGCACCTCACTTCTCATTCCACCCAGGCAGACAAACTCAGCTTTGGTTTCACATGCATGTTGTCCGTTCACACAACGAGCTGCCATAACGTTTGCCTGAGATGGGTGCCAGCCTGGCCCGCTCAGCCTGTGCCACTCGACTGCATGTCGACATACGACCCTCCGCGGTCCACTTAGCTGACATCTCTTCAAGTTCACCAATACAGTAAAACTGCCAGGGAGTCCTCAGGTTTTTTTTGTGTCCCGAACCCCACAGGCAGCTAGTAATACAATAAAAAATGTATGAATTTAAAAAACATTTGTTAACCTGTTCTTGTGAGCAGAAAGTATTCCAACTCCTTCACTTTTTACACAATTTGTTATGCTGTAACCTCGTGTTCAAATCATTTAAATAAATCTTTTCCTCGTCAAACTACACCCTGTGACGGTGCGAGTCAGCTCCACTCTCCCTCTTCCATTTAGGTTAGCCTTTTGAACCCAACACCGTCGATAGTCACGACCGGGATGAGCAAAGCAGGTGAGGACAAACCACACCAAGCAAGGGGATGATGAAAGGGCTCCGTGCTTTTATTAAAATAAATCAAAACAAAAACAGGGTTCAAAAAGTGCAGTGTTCCTTTTATAATAAATAAATCGATGTATTCGGCAGCACGGTGGCATAGTGGGTAGTGCTGCTGCCTTGCAGTTAGGAGACCTGGGTTCGCTTCCCGGGTCCTCCCTGTGTGGAGTCTGCATGTTCCCCTCGTGTCTGCATGGGTTTCCTCCGGGCGCTCTGGTTTCCTCCCACAGTCCAAAGACATGCAGGTTAGGTGGATTGGCGATTCTAAATTGGCCCTAGTGTGTGCTTGGTGTGTGGGTGTGTCCTGCGGTGGGTTGGCACCCTGCCCGGGATTGGTTCCTGCCTTGTGTCCTGTGTTGGCTGGGATCCCCGTGACCCTGTGTTCGGATTCAGCGGGTTGGAAAATGGATGGATGGATGGATTCGGCAGCACGGTGGCATAGTGGGTAGTGCTGCTGCCTCGCAGTTAGGAGACCTGGGTTCACTTCCCGGGTCCTCCCTGCATGGAGTTTGCATGTTCTCCCCGTGTCTGCGTGGGTTTCCTCCCACAGTCCAAAGACTTGCAGGTTAGGTGCATCGGCGTGTGTGCTGTGTGTGTGTGTGTGTGTGTGTGTGCCCTGTGCTGGGCTGGCGCCCTGCCCGGGGTTTGTTTCCTGCCTTGCACCCTGTGTTGGCTGAGATTGGCTCCAGCAGATGCCCGTGATATAGTGGGTTGGATAATGGATGGATGGAAATCTATGCATCCTCGTGGATGGCCAGGGCCCTTGCCCGGCCAGGACGCCTCCACACCAGAAGGAGCAGGGGAGGAGATATGGCCAGAACATTACCTCCCCCGGGATGCTAGGTGGCAGCCACCCTGGATGATTGCGGTGCCTCGGACTCCCCCAGGGCTCCATGGGAGTTGGAGTTTGATACAGCCCTGTTGGGGTCTGTGGGTGTCGTTAGGGGGTGCTGCAGCAGACGCTAAGCCCTGGAGCACAGCACTTCCGCCACACCCGGAAGTGCTGCCTGAAGTCCATCACCGAACACCTGGAGTACTTCCGGGTGCCAGTGGACACTACTCGGGGAGCCAGAGTCGGGAGGAGGAGGATGAAGCTTGGCGAGGAAGAGTGGAGGAGAAAAGAAAAGAAAAGAAAGAGAATGTTGTGCTTGCTGGAACTGTGCTGTATCATGGGAAACGCTTTCCTTCATTTCCCACAAGAAAAGAAATCAAAAATAAAATCTGTGTTCTTGGACTTGTTCCTCCTGCGTCTGTCTGTGTCGGGTTGGGGCTGTTTGAGCCCCCTGTATTGGCCATAGTATATATATATATATATATATATATATATATATATATATATATATATATATATATATATATAAAATCCAACTTCTGTCTGTCTGAATGGCTGTCCGCTTTTCATAAGAGAACTACTTAACGGATTTAGATCGGGTATTTTTGTAGAATTTGATTGAACATTACGGTTGATTTTGTGACTCTCACTCTCATCTCGCTAAGTGTCATAGTTCGCTTGTGGTACTGATTAATTCATGCAAATCTGAGACAGCGGCTGTGGGCCGAGGGGAGGGGGAAGTGGGACCTCAGGAGTGGGGAGCCGGAAGGGACCCACCTCACTCACATGCCAGCCTCCAGTTGAGTCACTCTTCCTGTCACCACATGTTGGAGCGCACCTTGCCTATGCGTAGCTAGCGATACCTGTTTGTTCAGCAGACATTATCATCTAGAGATTGTTAAGGAGTAACGTTTGACGTTTTTGAGACAGAAATCAGAGCTACGTGTGTTTTAGAGGGTAACTGCTGATTGGCAGGGATATCACGGCCACGTACTTTTCTCCCCCTGCCAGAGTTAAACACGATCAGATACGAGTGCCAGCGTTTGATGTTGGAGTTATACCTACGTTCTGCTCGGCCAGAACTATGGTTTTTTTTTTATTTCTTTATTGATTTTTAAAGTTTGTCCTGTTTCCCTACTACGTGGGCAGAGCCGCAGGGGACAGCTAGTAATCCATAAAAACAAAGTGCAAGTGGAAGTTAAAAATGCAACACAGTACTGAAGTATTGGTTAATGCCCTGAGTCACCTCATGTATAGATTACTATAATGCTATTCTATCTGGCATCACACAAAAACGTATCCATCGCTTACAACTTATTCAAAATTCTGCTGTCAGGATAATAACCTGCTGTTCTAAATCCACTGAACACATCACACCGATTCTCTCTCAACTTCACAGGGCTTCACTGGCTCCCTGTTAACGACCGAATACAATACTAAATACCGCTCTTAATATTTAATATTTAAAGCTCTCCACTGTGTTGGTCCTCTGTACCTCACTGATCTCCTACAGGCTTACACTCCCTCTTGCTCCCTCAGATCCTCATCTGCAGCTTGACTTTCTGTACCACATGTCCAACTCTGTTCTATGGGAGCTCGAGTATTCTCTCATAGTGCTCCTCAACTCGGGAATTCTCTTCCCTCTCGATTCAATCACACATTTTAAAAATGCCCTCAAAACGTATCTTTTCAAACTGGCATGCCAATTGTGAATTTTGCACTGTTACTGCCTGTTATCTTTGTTTGTTTGCTAATTACTGCTTTTTGACTTAACATTCTCTTTGTTTTTATTTTATTAATGTTTAATTTCATTGAAAGATAGATAGATAGATAGATAGATAGATAGATAGATAGATAGATAGATAGATAGATAGATAGATAGATAGATAGATAGATAGATAGATAGATAGATAGATAGATAGATAGATAGATAGATAGATAGATAGATAGATACTTTATTAATCCCAAAGGGAAATTCACAAAGGTGACCTTGAATGTTAAGATAGGTGCCTATTAAATAAAATGTAATATTATTATTATTTAAAATTTCCTTTTAGGCCGGAGTATTTTTTAATCAGCAAAAGCAGTTAAATATTCAACGGGTATTGCCAAATAGAGGAATTATAAGTCAGGAGTGAGACAAACATCCAATTTCAATGGGGGTCCTGAAGCCTTCTCTTTCTCTCTTCTGCTTTTAGTCTTGGCTGACAGCTTGCGGAGATGGTCACTTCTCTTTGTTGATTTAATGTCTTTGCAAAAAGTGTGTCTGCCAGTTAAATATACCGAATTACGCTAAATGTACTTGTTTTCGTGAACTTCAATAGGTTACAAAGTGTGTCAATAAGTTAATCAATAGCCTGATTGGTTAGTTCAAATGTAAATGTCCATCAGCTTCCAGAAAGTTCAACCCCTCAACAGTAATGTCTTTCAGTTGCCCATCCTTTCTTATCGATAATGGCCATTACAGAGCTTTTCAAGGTGTAGTTGTTTAGAAATATAAAGAGGATAATTAAACATTGGGCGGCACGGTGGCGCAGTGGGTAGCGCTGTTGCCTCGCAGTAAAGAGATCCGGGTTCCCTTCCCGGGTCCTCCCTGTGTGGAGTTTGCATGTTCTCCCCGTGTCTGCGTGGGTTTCCTCCCACAGTCCAAAGACATGCAGGTTAGGTGCATTGGCAATCTTAAATTGTCCCTAGTGGGTGTGTGTGTGCCCTGCCAGGGGTTTGTTTCCTGCCTCACGCCCTGTGTTGGCTGGGATTGGCTCCAGCAGACCCCCATGATCCTGTAGTTAGGATATAGCAGGTTGGATAATGGATGGACAATTAAACAGCTCGGCCATCCCACCCTGCCCTTTTCACAGCTCCCTTTATTGGAATTTGCAGTACAGTCATGGGTGTGGGAATCTGAGGATCAACTTCAGGGCTTAAATAAACTAAATGATTCCACGCCAGACCAAGAGGAGGTACTGTTGTCAACTGTTCTCGCTCTTCCATCCGCAGTACTGAGAAGAGTGTTGGTGACTGACATGTCTCACAGAGTCCAGAGAAGGCCCCGTCCTTTCTGATCAGAACCCATTTAAAAGGGGCATGCCCAGAGTGTCATGTACCCTTTTGACCCAGGACTCTGAAGTGCAAAGAGTCCCTGAGCTGCCTGAAGCATGATGGGCCTTGTTTTGTTTTGCACGCTGAATTCTCATTCCCATTTTCATGTTATTTTGAGCAAGGCCATTAACCTGCAATTGCTTTGTCCTGGGTATGACGATAATCATCATCCAGGTGACACATCATGTGGTGGATTGGCCAACTTCTCTTTTACTCTGCAAGTCATAACACTTCTGTGTTCCTAACACTGTTCAGCTGGCTCTCCAGTGTTTTTATATACAGTATTTGGAGGCTCTGCCCCCTGCTTGCTTCGTTCACCAACCCCCATGCGGGCCCTACCCGCTAGTCATTTCCCAAATCTGCCATTTGTGACGAATCGTGCTGTGTTTTTGGATAAACATGAATATCAACTCTGTCTTTGATATCTCCATCTTTCAAAACTATTATCACTGACAATTCATCACATGTTGGTTTATTATATATGAGAGCATAATATTTCAGATTCATATAGAAATCCAAGAAAACGTTTTTGTCCATGTTTTTCAGATAAATTTAGTGTAAAGTGCAATACTTTTGGACGTATGGATTTGTACATTCTAATATATCCGATTGTTTAACTCTTTCGATTTCATGTTGAATCACTTCTCTGTAATCATAAATATAAACCTGACTGAATTGTGGTTTCTTAGAAATTAAACTTGTAGTAGCTCTGTCATATCACCTATGTCCATATATTCGATTTCTTTTCGTTGTTCCATTGTTTCACTGAGTAATAATTTCCATTTGTTAGCGCTAATACAATCTTTACTATTAGTTTTTTGAGACTTTCTAACCTGCTCTGCATGTATATCGCGCCAGCGTTTTTGAACCTTTTTATGACGTTCTACTTTGTCTTCTACTCTTTGTTTTTTCTTCTTCAACTGTTTGTCTTTTATTTCCTCCTAGGCTTGGACCTGTTAGATTTTCAATTCATCTCTTGGCCCAAAGTCTCATCTCGCGGGACATGAAATTATCTCTCTGAAAATGTCTCGTCTCGTTTCTCTGAAAAAGTCTCATCTCGTCCCAAAATTTTCTTATATATATATATATATATATATATATATATATATATATATATATATATATATATATGTATTGTGATAAGGACGCTGTATAGCACCCGACCTGACACAGACTCACACTGAGGCATGTGTAAAACACCAAGAACTTTTATTTTTCTTCACCTGTGGGTGCACGTCTTCCCCATGACCCACAGGCAATACACAGTCCCAAGCACACAAGTAAGAACAGCACTCTCTCTTCCTCCTTGGCACCACCACTCCTCCCAAGCATCCTTGTCCTCCTCCACCCGACTCTGGCCTCCGAGTGGTGGTTGCTGGCCCCCTTTTATCAGGCACCCGGAAGTGCTCCAGGTGGTTGATTGCTGACATCCGACTGCACTTCCGGGTAAGGCAAAACCAGTACCCAAAAGGGGCCACCCGCTCCTGTTGCAGCACCTCCTGGCGGCGCCTGCGGAACCCCACAGAGCTGCACAGAACTCCAACCCCCATGAAACCTTGGGAGAATCCGAGGCACCGCTGCAACCCAGGGATACTGCCATCTAGCTTCCAGGGGGAGATACTGGGGTTCCCACTCTTGTCCCACTGGCAGATGTGCTGAAGGGGCGTCCCCACCAGGCATGGATCCCAGCCATCTGTCACAATATATATATATATATATATATATATGTATATATATATATATATATATATATATATATATATATATATATATATATATATATATATACTGTGGTGGGTTGGTGCCCTGCCCGGGATTGGTTCCTGCCTTGCGCCCTGTGTTGGCTGGGATTGGCTCCAGAGGACCCCCGTGACCCTGTATTCAGATTCAGCAGGTTGGAAAATGGATGGATGGATGGATATATATATATATATATATATATATATATATATATATATATATATATATATATATATATATATATATATGGTTGAAATAGTTTACTGTCAAATAATGCAAAGAGTACGCGACACGTGTTTCACCCTAATTCTATATATATATATATATATATATATGTCACAAGAATGACCAGGAGACATAAAAAGGTTTGAGGTAGCCACCCGTATATTATGCCCTGGCTGCAAAAAGGGTTGGATTTTATAGAGTTGTGTCTGGTTCAAAGTCCAAACCAGAACTGATGACATGTGGCAAAGTTGTCGGGTTTATAGGTCTTGACAGGAAGTGACATCATCACGAGACCCGGAAGAGGCATCATAACAAACACCGGAAAAATGGAAGTGACGTCATCTGAGCAGGAAGTGATGTCATCACAGGACCCAGAACCAGAAGTGACGTCATCACAGGTGCTGGAAACAGAAAGTGATGTTGTCTGGGTAGGAAGTGATGTCATCACGGGCAACAGAGCCCTGTGGAATTTCCCGTGAATGGTCTGCACAGGAATGAGAGAAAAAGTCAGTGCACCTTGCCACCCCCTAGTCAGACATGGAGTTGTCACTGTTCGAGCCCTTTAGCTGCTTCCCATGCGCACGTGTGTGACAATAAATATATATGTAACGAGTGAGTCACTGTCTTGCATCTGAGAGAAGACGTTGAGTCCAAAGGCTTCAAGAAAACCAACTTTATTCCAATCAAAACAGGAACAGTCAGGTTATTTATTTAAACAGGAGCTACCAGTTCAATACACAAAGACCACTGCAAACAAGAAGTGACAGGCCAGGCCACTAGCCGGGTTAGAATGCTCTCTGCATCAGCTGTCGGGTGACAGGCATGTTATGTGGTGAGGCTCCATACTTGCAGTTGCCTCTGTGATGGGCAAGCAATCCACAACAGATGCATGAACCATGTTTAGGTGTGCAGCACAGTTGGAGAGGGTTTCAAAAATTTCACCCCCCCCCCGCCCCAGCTTTGTTCACACCAGTATGGACGAAGAGACAGTCTAAGCCAGGCTCGGCCAAAAGCGACAGAATGTCAGCATTGACCTGCGCAGAACTGGGACAGTGGCGAACATCAACAGAAATGGCTGTAAGCCAATAAACCAGGCATTTGTATTCACCTTTCTATAGAGCCGCAGGATTGGAGCACGGTCAGTCACCAGGGTAAACCCCCGAACCTATAAGTAGTAGCGGAGGGTCTGCCAGACATTTGTTCTCAATGGTCGAGTAATTACGCTACCTGGGGAGTCATTTTCTGCTCAGAAATGTGATGGGACGTTCCTCCTCTCAATACTGAGAGAGCACCACTCCCAAACCAAAAGCACTCACATCTGTCTGTAGAATGAATTTCTTAGAAAAGTCCAGATTCTGCAGAACCAGGAACAAGGACAAATTGACCTTTAAGTCCGAGAAGGACCTGTCACAATCATGGGTCCATATAATGCCACGATTCTTTTTGGCTTTTGTCAAGTCAGTGAGAGGGGAGGCCCTATGAGCAAAATTTGGTTCTGTGGTTCCAGATGTGGATGTGCAAGCACCCCGCTCACCTTGTCCAGCTGAGGTTTAATCAAACCGTTCCCCATAGAGTACCCCAAATAATGCATTTATCACATACCCAATTTACACTTCTTAGGGTTAGCTGTCAATCCGGCCAGCCTCATATTGACTGCTCCTTCAGTCATTGCTGAAAATGACCACATCATTGAGATAATCTCCAGCATACATGAGATGGGGTCACAGAATCTGATCCATCATCTGCTGAAAAGTCAACGGTGCACCATGGAAACCAAATGGGAGTCTGCTGAATTTGAACAAGCCGCTGCCAGTACCGCTTCATGACATCCAGGGTGGAAATATATGAGGCTTGCCTGAGTTTCTCCAATAAGTCTTCAATACACAGCATCAGATACACATCTCTTTTGTCTTGGTAGAGTATTACTCTGCCTTTCCCCTTTTGTATTATTAATATGTAGCCTTTGTCAGAATGCCTAAATCTCACAGACTTACCACTGTTTATAAGGTATTGTACTTTATAACTTCTTCCTACCTTCCATTCTACATTATAACCTGAGGCAATTAGATGTAGTAAAAGACAAGCAGGAGTTATGTTACAATTTAAATAATGTATTATTGATAATATTCATAAATAATAACAATAAGCAAAGTACATTTGAATATTGGCAACCATACAACCTGATAAATGCTGATGTGTAGTTTCAGGTGGCACACAGACTTGTTTGTTACTTCAAATGTCTCCAGTTAAGGCCTCATTTGTGGTCAGCTCTCTTCAGAACAGGCCACATGCCTGTCTCAATATGGCTGCCGAGCTGTGCTCTTCGTTGTGTTGTTCTTTTCAATACTTCTTCATTGATGTTTGTTAGAGTGAGAGAGAGGTAAAGCAAGCAAATTTATATATTTTCTGTCCAACACCATCATCTTCAAGGCTTTTGATACAGGCCAATTTCAAACAGCCATACTTCAGACCAATGGGGCATAGAATACAGTTTACAATACAATACAGTTTATTTTTGTATAGCCCAAAATCACACAGGAAGTGCCGCAATGGGCTTTAACAGGCCCTGCCTCTTGACAGCCCCCCAGCCTTGACTCTCTAAGAAGACAAGAAAAAACTCCCAAAAAAAAAACCCTTGTAGGGAAAAAATGGAAGAAACCTTTGGAAAGGCAGTTCAAAGAGAGACCCCTTTCCAGGTAGGTTGGGCGTGCAGTGGGTGTCAAAAGAAGGGGGTCAATACAATACAATGCAGTACACAGAACAGAACAATTCCTCAATATAGTAAGAAATAAAAAATATAAATTTTAGAAGTACAGAGCAGAATTTAACAGTAGATGATATATCCCATAATAAGATTTGGATTTGTGTAGAGTCCTGGAGACCTCATCCATCAAGCTGCCTCCCTCATTTGGCCATTCCACGGCTGAAACAGTGCTGGGCCAGCCAATCCAATGAAAGGACCCCTCTTTCCCACGAATCCTGGGATCCTCCATCAGGGATGACTTTTTCTTAGGCAGGCAAAACAACTTGGCAGGTGGGCCATGGCACCAAGTGCCACATTTGAGTACCGAGAAGAAAAACAGAATAAGTGAGGGTTATTATACAATTATCACTGTCATGTTACTTATGTTTTAGTGCTAATGACTAACAACAGACATGCAGTCTGTACAGTTAATCAGCAGCTCTAGTCAGGGTGTGCTAAACTGAAGTAGTGAGTCTTCAGCCGGGATTTAAAAGCTGAGACCAAAGGGGCATCTCTTATAGTAGCAGGCAGACCACTCCACAGTTTAGGGGCCCTGTAACTAAAAGCTCGACCTCCCACTGTTATTTTATTAATCCTTGGAATCATAAGCAGACTGGTATCTTGAGATCTTAATGTGCGCTCAGGTTTGTACCTTCACACCTACCCCCAAAACCATTTGTTAAGGTGAAGCCTGCCAACTAGGCAGTCTGGATTTCTTGTGAGGGTCGATTGAGAGAGTCCTGCAGACAATCACTTGCCAAACTTGTTTGAGGCACTTCCCCCAACCCTGTCGTAAAAATTCACTATCCTGACTTAGTCCTTGGTAAACAAGAATGCTTCTCACTAATGTAACACTAATATTACATGGCTTTGCCTAAGTTACAAATAAAGACATACAAAATATTTATGAACTTGTATGCAAAATTTCACACCACAACAGCATCAAACTTAGAAATCTTATTCAAGCATCTAAACTCTATACAGGACCGAACTGAGCCATCCGGACTTGGAACAAGAACAACTGGGCTTCACCACTCACTTTTACTCTTGTGAATTACACCCAGGCTGAGTATCTACTTCACCTCCTTGCGTATCACATTCTTCGTCACTTCTAGAAGACGCTATGGGTGCATATGTATTTTAATGCTGAGCTCAGTTATGATCTTGTGTTCAGCAATTTCAGTCCATACAGGCAGGGCCGAAAAAAATATCAGAGTTCCTTCAGATCTGCGAAAGCAAGTCAGCTTTCTGGGTGTCCATCAAATCATCACCAATAGCAACGGTGATGTAGCCAGCACCTCGTTGAGGTTTGTGCCACTCCTTCAAAAGATTGACATGCAAGATTTATATGGGCTTTTATCAGCTGGGAATTCTGACCTTATAATTCACAGAACTCATACGTTATTCCAGGACCCAGCCACTTTGCCTGAAATATATGTGGGTCAGATGTGATCAACAGCAGTACCTGATCGCCCTTTTTGAATTCACAAAATTTGCTGTTCTTGTCATAATTATGTTTTTAGCCTCCTGATCACACTGTTAATGCTCTGCCGTGATAAAGGTTGAATTTAGAAATCTGTTCTTGGATCGAAACAAACCGATCGACAAATCTCTCTCCATGTGTTGCATTGTAAACCCTCGTCCATTCCTCCCCGAAAAATGTCCAACACCCCTCGAGGTCAGTGGCCAAATATCAGTTTGAATGGACTCAAGCTGGTAAATGCCTGGGGGAATTCCCTAACAGTGAACAGCAGAAAGGACAACACGTGCATATGCATGTGTGCATCAGGACTGACTGGACAGCTCTACTAAGTTGACAAGTACCACATTGGGGTGAGAGGGAGAGGTGTTGCTAACAGTATCTTCTGCTCTATCCACAGTTTATAGCATTCACCAGGAGAGAAGGTAGAGGCCTGGCCCCAAATGGCCATGTCAGTCACACCCTCCAATAATCGAGGGCAGAAGAATGAAGCTGGGAGGTCATCTTTTGACTCCGGACAAGACAAAGAGATGGAGTTCTCAGCAACAGGATTCTGTTAAAACATGTTGTCAATGCAGCAAGAGCTAAATGGTACCCCAACCATTGCACCCATTTTGTAGTATCTGGAAAGTTTGTCACTCATATACAGCATGAAAGAACAAAAGATGGGGATATGGCACAAAGTACTAATGCCTTTATCCCTTTCTTATCAGAAAAACAGAGGACTAATAATTGGGTGTTTTGGAAGTCCACCAGCGCCACAAGGAAGACCTCACTTCCGGGATAGCATGCAACTGGTGATGCTTCTGTCCTACACCACTGACTTCACCTCTGGTCCCACATTGATGACCTCATTTCCGGCCCTGATGATGACGTCATCTCCATCGCCACCTCTATACTTCTCCCATTTCCTCCGTCTATGTACTTCCTGCCACTACCTCATAAAAACCCCCTGAAGATTGTTTAGGTTGTCTCTTGTATGTTTACACATCTTTTGACCGTAATATCAGTCATCATTGACTACTTGGAGCCACGAACATTGTACAGGGAATTCCCCCAACCCTAAATCTGTTCTTTGTGTCCCTTATTTCTTCACTATATATATATATATATATATATATATATATATATATATATATATATATATATATATACTGTATATATATATATATATATATATATATATATATATATATATATATATATATATATATATTGTCACACACATGCAAGTGGGCCTAAATAATAGTAATTCCACGCCAGACCAGGGGGCGGTGGGGTGCGCTGACTGTCTCTCTCAATCTCTTGTAGACCATTCACGGGAAATCCTGCAGGGATTTGGCACCACTGATGACGTCACTTTCTGGTCCCACACGACATCAATTCCGGTTACGGCGCCATTTCCTTTACTGGCCTTTAAAGCTGCCATCTTACCTCCATACTATCAGTGCTATTTTGGACTCAAACCTGTGAAAATCTCTGTTCACTTTTGCTTCAGTTTTGAAGCCTGGAAACAATATACGGGTGGCTGCGCCAAACCTTCATGATGTCTGTGGCTCATCTTTGTGACTCTCCCTCGTGTGACTGCTTTTGACAGACACATTTCCTGCTCTCTCAGCTCTTATAAATTTTTATGTTTTCCTCACTTTAATTTCCTAATTAAAGAAGACGTATTATGTCCAAATCTTAGTGAAGAATTTCATCCCGAAGGGTTATCAACAGAAGAAATGAGTACATGGTCAATCCTAGCACCGAGAAACAATTAAGTCAAACGAATTAACGCAAAAATTGTTGATTGGTTACACGGCAAATTGGTTAAATGCGTATCAATAGACTATGTTGAAACAGTTGGTGGTGATGGTGCGGAAGATGAAAACATCAGCTTACAATATCATGAAGAATATCTACAACCGTTAACACCGTCCGGTCTTCCACCGCCGAGTTACTGTTGAAAGAAGGATGTATCCAAGAAAGGTAATGTAGTACATCTTCTTTCTGTATATAAGCGCCATTTTGTTCCATGTATTTTGCCAACTGCTACAATAACAATTGCTTTTGATAATTTCAAATGTTTTCTTTTGCTTTATTTTGTTCGTTGGACAATATATGGGGATGGTCCCCAAAACTTCTTTTTGGTGGAGCTTCTTTTTTCTTCTTACAAGAAGTATTTTCCACAATTGGTGTAGTCGGCAGGATTGTTTGTTCAATATGACAGAAGAACAAGACCTGAATACTGTCCTTTCTACCATAATGGCCGAACTACGTACCATAAAGGTACAAATGGGAGAGACTCTGACCCAGCTCGCCAAATCCGAGGCTCGTGCTGCAGCCGCAATATGGACGGAGGCCACTCGGCCTTAACCCACTCAGCTTACTTATTTAACTGAGGGGGATGATATTGAATCTTATTTTTTGGTTTTTGAGCACACCACTAAGCGGAACGCATGGCCGAGGTTGGAATGGGTATGCCTACTGACCCCCTACCTGAAGGGGACGGCGCAGAGGGCCTATTATGATTTAACTGAGGAGCAGGCTGCAGACTATGACGTTTTAAAAACCGAGGAGTTCAAACACTATGGCATCTCTCCAGATCAACAGGCGAGAGAATGGAGGGAGTGGCAATTTGATCCTGAACGACCTCTACGAACACAGGCGTTCGAGGCGTGGAGTAAAGTGTGTCATTGGCTACGGCCCGATATTAATAACTCCCACAAGATGGCCGAGTTTTCAGCTTGTGAAACCTTTGTTCATGCTCTCCCTGAAAACATTGCCCAGCAGATCCAGAAATAAAATTTTGAAAATATGGACACCTTGATCAAGGTCATGGAACGTCACTAGGTGGCTTGTAAATCAGAGCGATCAGAGCGTACCCAACGCGGGGCAGCCCCTGAGCCCTCTTGATGAGCTCCCAAGCCTGCCGTCCGTCAAAGGGACAAGCATTTTGGCCTTCCCTGCTGTTTCAAGTGTGGGGAGGTTGGACATCTATCCCCAACCTGCACCAATGAGCCGATGGACTGTTCGCTGGTTAATAGAGAAAGGTACTGTGCCGATGTGATTAACTCTTTGTCTCTTCCTTATACAGGTGCAGTTCTTGCAAACGGCTTGAAGGTAAGAGCAATGTTCGATTCTGGTAGTAACATTTCCATAGTTGCTTCACGATTTGTTTTACTGTGACTATGGCTTAGAATAAAAACTAGCTTCAGGTGTGTTCATGGGGACATCCGGTATTATAAAACTCCTAACTGTGTGGTAACAGTAGATCACATCATAAAAAAATTAACTATAGCAGTACTACCAGATCCCCCATTTCCAGTCATATTAGGTACAAACACAACTGCTCCTTAAAAAAATTTGGGCTTAATAATGGAGAGTACATCTACTCCAACTGCCTCCATGCCGTGTACTACGGTAACTAGGACCCATATAGGTATTCAGTGCGATGGAGTTGATGTCCCATAGTCCTCTGCGGGAGCTAGTACAGTTAACGTAGTGGACGTGGTGGCAGAAGCTCCTCCCATTGAGGTCACCAGAGACCCTATTCAGAATTTATTGGCCCAATTTTTAATTACCCAATCTTACTTTAAAAGAGAACAGTGGAACGATGATTCCTTAAAATTTGCAAGGAATGCAATAGTGTCAACTGAGGGTCATACGTCCCTAGATCCCATGCCACCGATGCCTTTGTTTGTAATACAAAACGAACTCTTGTATCGAGTGGCAGAACACGGGAGTGAAGTGAGGACACTGCTTCTAGTACCATGTACTTATCGGCGACAAGTATGTGAACCAGAGCATGCCCACATTCTGGGAGTCCATTTAGGCTCTGAAAAAACACTAGAGAAAATTAAGCTCCGATTTTATTGGCCAGGGATAAATGAAGAGTTCCGACGATTTTGCGCTTCTTGTCCAGAATGCCAACTTCGGCAGATTCCTTGGAGGGACCGTGCTCTTTTTGTTCCTCTTGCTCTTATTGATATACCCTTTGAACGAGTCAGTATCGACCTCGTAGGACCATTAGAACCCTCATTGAGAGGTCATAAATATATCTTAGTTCTAGTAGATTATGCCACTCGAATTCCAGAAGCTGTTCCCCTACGCTCAGCTACTTCTAAAAACATCGCACGGGAATTAGTAGGGATATTCGCTCGTGTAGGGATCCCCAAAGAAGTTCTTATGGATCAAGTGACTCCCTTCACTTCGGAGACGTTCAAGACTCAAGATAAAACATCTGAAAACATCGGTCTCTCATCCACAGACAAAAGGGTTGTTACAATGATTTGATCAAACTTTAAAACAGACGTTACGAAAAGTAGTTAACGAGGATGGAATAAACTGGGATCAGTTACTTCCCTTCGTGTTGTTTGCCTATCGGGAAGTCCCACAGGCCTCTACAGGTTTTTCTCCATTTGAATTACTATATGGAAGACAACCCTGTGGGCTACTGAATATGTTAAAAGAAGGTTGGGAAGAGGAAGTCCTTCCTACCTCAAATATACTTGAGTATATCGCTCAATTACGTGATAGATTGGAAAAAATTAAACAAATACTAAAAGAAAATTTGGAAAAAGCTCAAGCAGTGCAATCTTGTTATTATAATTGAAACACCACCATTCGGGAATTTGTCTCGGGTGATGGTGTAATGGTGCTCGTTCCTAGTTCACATTCCAAATTATTGGCACATTGGCGAGGCCCTTACAAAGTTAAGGAAAGAAAAGGACTCGTGAATTATTTGGTAAAACAACCAAATTGTCAACCGAGTGAGCAAGTATATCATATTAATTTGCTGAAGCCGTGGAAGGACAAGGAAATTGAGCCAGCCTCGCTCCCTTTTCATATCAAAGTCTCGCTTTAATTTCTGACCTGATTTAACCCTGGAACAAAAACAGGACCTAGAGATGGCTATCCTGTCAGTACCTGAAGTAGTGAACGAGTTATCAGGAAAAGACTGCACCAATTGAACATGACATCATCACTGACCCAGGGTAATTGTCAGAGAAAGACCCTATAGGCTCCTGGAGGCAAAGAAGGTGGAAGTAGAGTTGGAAATTAGATGAAATGCTAGAATTAGGGTTATTGAAGAAAGTTATAGCCCCTGGTCTAGTCCAATTGTCTTAGTTCCTAAGCCTGATGGAGGTTTTGCAATGACTTCCAACGACTTAATCAGGTCTCTAAATTTGATGCGTATCCAATGGTGCGAGTGGATGATCTACTCGATCGGCTTGGTAATGCTCAATTCCTAACTACGCTCGATATGACTAAAGGGTATTGGAAAATTCCTTTAACGCTTTTAGTACTGCAAGTGGACATTGGCAGTACACTGTTCTCCCTTTTGGCTTGCACGGGGCACCAGCAACCTTCCAACATCTGGTAGATACGCTGCTACAGCCCCACAATTCATTTAGGGCTGCCTATCTAGATGATGTTGTCATTTATTCCGGCACATGGGAAGAACATGTATTGCAGGTCAAAACTGTGCTGTCCACACTAGCACGAGCCGGACTTCGCATTAATCCTAAGAAATGTTTCTTTGGATTAAAAGAAGCCAAATATTCGGGCTATCTGGTGGCTGGGGGCACTGTTAAACCAAAATGCTCCAAAATTGATGCCATCATAAATTGGCCCCATCCGGTGACTAAGAGGCAAGTACAAGCATTTCTGGGTTTAGCGGGCTACTATTGTCGTGTTGTACCTCGTTTCTCAGAGATTTCTTCGCCCTTATCCAATTTAACAAAGAAATGAGCACCCTTAAAAGTGGTATGGAATGATCAGGCTGAAACTAAAATTATATATTTTTGCTAAATGGAAGTGTTTATGTTGTTTCTCTGGGACTAAAAAGAACCAGACGTAATCCAAAATATGGGTTTACAGGTTGTTACCTTCATTTTCCAAGAAAGGACCCTCCAAAAACAGTTATGAACCTAACAGAGTTCCACTTTGCGGCTGCTGTTTTGGCTCGGCTGCCAATCCACATTTCTCGTATGCTTTTCTCGAACTCTGTGGGGTCTCATTACATTCTAATGATCTTTCCAGAGCATTTTTGCTTCTCCGTCATAGGCCCCTCAGGACAGTTAAATCATGCACCCCCACCCCCCATCCCAGCAGACCCCTATTTTGCAGGTTGAGAATTTAGAACCCAGCAGCTCAGTGATGTTACGATTTTTCCATTTCCAGCATACTGAGAATTTGAAGGTACGGCTCATATTTACACAGTTTGTAATAAAGTCCTGTTCTGCCGCTTTATATTGTCCCACACTTGTAACTGACCCCTGATTTATTCTTGTACCCTGGGGAAAGTGGCGCGGCAGATCGGAGTGGAAGGCATGAATCTGGTGGACTGCCCTGTGAAAATCAGTGGAGGGAACATTACAGTACTCTGTTGTGACTCTGGCTTGAGAAAAACAGTCTTTTTTGGTGGGGGGCAGATCTGATTCTGTGCACCTGGGAGCCCCCTGTAATTTGTAGAGATGCACATTCTCCACATTGTGTTCTACTTCTGCTTCTTGCAAGTTGGACTCTCAAACATGGTGAAAGGATGTGAGACCTCCAAAATAAACCACAAAAGCAGGCCAGTGCCTTCACTGGCCAGTCCAGGAGGGGCTCACCCCAAACCAGTCAGTCCCCTAACTGTCATGTCTACAGTGGACCCAAAACCAAAGCCTCACACCCAGGAAAAGCTTCTGAGCAGTAAACCGACCTTACTGCAAGTCAGAGATGAAAGGGCAAAGCACATTTGAAGCCCTATTAGGGGCATTAGACCCTGGTGTATATACTGCGTAGTTAATATTATGAGACAATGAGGAGCAGGGGGGTGTCCCACTCGGTACCTGTGCTGCATGTCCCTCAACTTATCTTGGTTTCCAAAGCACATGCCTGTTAACTTATCTACACAGCACCCCTCGGATGACAGCACCCTATGTTGTCTAATGGGTCGATTAACTCTGCCTGGAGTGCCCAAGAATCCCTGAAGAGTTTCCAAGCAGAACAAGCACACCCATACCATCCTACGGAAGCTATCATCTTCCAGTCATTCATTATTTTGTCCTTCTGGCTAGTCAAGGAATTATCCGTTAGGTAGAGGATGAAAATCTTTCTATTAGAACTATCCATTATAATGGTGTCCTGGAGGAGTAAAGAACCATCGATCCTAAGATGGACGCCAGTCTGTCCATTAGGGTGTTCAATTGTAAAGATCTCCTGGCCAGGTAAAGTTCCATCCACCTTTGCTAGCTTGCCAGCCACTCCTCATCTTTACAGAGTAAAAAACATAAAACAGTGGCAGTTAGGGCATGGAGTGATTTATCAGAATTTGAAATTCTTGCACATCTCTTTGATTTGGTCTTTTTTGTCTTTGCATATTGGAATTAGTTATTTATGGTACTTCTTGAGTCTGTTAATGACCTCTGCTAGTATTTCTGACTACAATTTTGCCTCATCCATATGCTGATTTCACTTAATTCTTAAAGATACCTTGGCTGAAAAAAAGGAAGTTTGTTTGAAACAGAGCAAGAGACGAAAAGAGAAAAAACAAAGTCAAAATAACATGCAAGGTCAAAATCAGGAGATCAAAAAGCCAAAATAACCAGGCCTAATAAGGAAAACCAAAGTCAAAGTGTTTCACTACTGAATCCGAAATCTTGGACACTGAATGCAGTGCACTGCCATCTTAAATACTTTCCAGCAGATGATGCTGTTAGCCTTAAATTTCCCTTGGCATGTATCTATCTATCCATTACTGTTTTTACTTGAGTATAAGTCGGGTCTTGAAACCCGAAAAGTCGATCATAAAATCAGACCCCGACTTATACGCCCGTTCAAAAATAATCTCACACCAGTATCTCAGACACATCGAATTTTGTTGCAGCAGTGTGGTTATCAATTTCTTTCACTACTTCAACGACGTTTAATTTAAAACCAGCTTCATATTTTCTGCTGATCGAATGCTCCATTGTAGATAAGGAATGCTCTTACGATAAAGGTGTATGAAGGTGGGAGATACAAAAAACATAAAACAGTGCAAACTTCACTTCGGAATAGTTTGGGTATTACCGTGTGGTCATGTAGGCACAATACATAGAAAATGAAAAGACTGTGTTCTCCGTTGTTACTCTCTCAGGTGGGTGTTAGCATATCATAATCTCTTGGACCAATAGCGTGAGTTTTCCGCATTCGACTTATATGACTGACATTATAAAATATTGGAAATTATATGGTAAAATCAAGCCCCGACTTATCCGTGGGAGAACTTAAGCGCAAGTATCTATCTATCTATCTATCTATCTATCTATCTATCTATCTATCTATCTATCTATCTATCTATCTATCTATCTATCTATCTGTTATTTAATGCATTTCTCATCTATATATAGTGCCTTTCATTTCTATCTATCTATCTATTATATAGTGCATTTTACACTATGAGAATGGGAAAGGCACTATATAAATAAAATGTATTATTATTATTATTAATGTTGTTGGTAAAATTGTTTCATTCAATTATTTAAGTGTTGTTGCTGGAAGAAGAATATGCAGCTGTGAGCATCAACAGTAAACTTGTGCCCACAGAAACAGTTGAGTCGATGTTGTGTGCTTTCTGGCACACTTGGCACCCAATGAGTGTTGCTGTCACTCCCGGCCTCTGGTGACCGTACTTTCATATGTACATATGCTGTTTCTTTTTATATAAATTATCTATCTACCTATTTATTATATAGAGCTTTTTATGTTTACTAATTATTAGTCTCTTATTTAGTCTATCTATTAAATACTGTCTTTCATATGAAGATTCTTTTATATAAAAAAGTCTTTTATATAAAGTATCTATCTATCTAGGTTGCTTAAAATTTTATCATTTTTTCTAGGGTTGATAAATTTTATTTTGGAACTTTTATCTGTTTTAATTTTTTTTTTCATTAAGCTTTATTAATCCCAAAGGAAATTACTTGGTTTTTCGCATACCCCTTGGGGTCAGAGCACAAGATCAGCCATTGTACAGCGCCCCTAGAACAATTGAAGGTTGAGGGTCTTGCTCAAGGGCCCAACAGGGTAGCATCTCTTTTGGCAGTGACAGGGTTTTGAACCGGCAACCTTTGGGATACCATCACAGATCCTTAGCCTCAGAGCCACCACTTGATATACATTTTCAACTTTTTACTGAACACAAAGCACATTTTTCATGGACATATATACTTATTATAGGTTTTGTAGTGTAAAGAATTCAACTGTGGTATCAGTTTTTGTATTTATTAATTATTCACAAATGTTGAAATGATTTCAACTGTTTTCTAATGCCATATTGTTTTGTATATGGGCACCACAATTTTGTGAGTCCCGTCATCATGAGGCAACTCTCCATATCCAGGGGGCGTGGTCTCAGAGGTCATGACTTTTGATATCATGAGCAGAGCAAATTAACAGGTTGCTATTGACGTACATTTCTTATCTGAGATTGTGATTGGCTCAAACTTTGCCTGTGTTTCCTTTAAAAAACAAATATTCCTGGTTACTGATCTTTAAACCTTCAGTTTTCTTCAGATTTCTTCCCTCACGTTTATATTTTGACAAATAGTGTTTTTGGGTTTCCAATTACAACCCAATCTATCTATTATATAGTTCCTTTCCTTTCTATCTATCTATCTATCTATCTATCTATCTATCTATCTATCTATCTATCTATCTATCTATCTATCTATCTATCTATCTATCTATCTATCTATCTATCTATCTAGCACAGATAGATTGTGTCACACTGTTGTGCTGAAGATCACCTGCCAGTCCCTTCAGAGCTATGCAGTACCACTCTGTGATGAGAGGGGGCGATCACTCTAGCAGTCTCTGTTTCTCCCAGGCTGCATTGCTCAGTGTTGGCTCCGCCCCTTGTAATCAGGGTTTTATGAAACCAGAAGGTCCCAGAGGATGTTTTTTAACTTCGGAACTGGAACCCGACTTAGACAGAGCCCCTAAAAGAAGTTCATAATTCCATACACTGGGAGTTTGTTCTGATGGGCTGTTTAACTACCTTTTTTCTTTCTGTTTTGTGACATCATGCACTGTTTTTGTTGCCTTGGGTATTTAAAGGGGTCACCCAGCTGGTGCCCCAACATTCAGAGCGACTTTGCTCTTCTGTCCTGGTCATGATAGACAGACTTGAAAGTCTCTGTGTAATATTGATAGTGTTACAAAAGACACAAAACAAAGTCAAAGTGTTGGGGACTGTCCCTGTTTAGTGAAGGTTTGTCGAAAATTATAGCTTGGTCTTTAGAGACTTGAGTCCAAAACAGAACTGATCAAAGTAAGAACGGCGGAGGATTATATAATGAAATAGCAGGAAGTGATGTAGTGATGTAAACTGATAATCCACTATGAGATATTGAAAGCTAAAATAACAGAATACAACAACATAGTCCATCTTGAGAGGCGCTGTTATTTCTCTAGAATTATAAATAACAATACTAGTAATTCTAGCGTCTTATTCTCTACAATTGATCGTCTGCTAAACCCAGGGGTCACTCAATGGAAATGCCTCCAAAATACTTCCAGTGAGACTTGTGAGGTTTTTGCTGTGTTTTTTAATCACAAAATTAATGATATTAGAAATAATATAGTACATCTCCCCAACACTGAATCTCTTAAATTCCGGTACTCCATTATAAACAAATTAAATTCTTTCACCAGGATAGATTTACTTGATTTATATAAAATAATTTCTCAACTGAGACCCTTCACCTGCGTCCTTGACCCAATACCAACAAGTATTTTCAAAGAAGTATCAGGCGTGCTAATTGATAATGTTCTTGACATAGTAAATTTGTCATTAGATACGGTGGTCTTCCCAGACTGTCTTAAGACTGCTGTAGTTAAACCCCTACTTAAGAAAATAATCTTGACTCCTCTGCTCTTGAAAATTTTAGACCCATCTCTAACCTGCCTTTCTTAAATAAAATCCTAGAGAAGGCAGTCATTATGCAGCTAAATGATCACCTCAATAAACCTGCTATTCTTGATAAGTTTCAGTCGGGTTTCAGAACAAATCACAGCACAGAAACTGCACTTGTTAAAGTAGTCAATGACTTGTGAGTAAATGCAGACAGAATGTTCTCATCCTCTTAGATCTGAGTGCCGCATTTGACACCATTGATCATAATATTCTTAGAAATCGCCTTAGTCAATGGGTGGGCCTCTCTGGCAGGGTCTTAAATTGGTTTGAATCCTACCTGGCAGGTATAAAATTCTTTGTTAGTTGTGGTGATTATACTTCAAAGACCCCTGATATTCTAGATGGTGGTCCACTAGGCTCTATCCTGGGTTCGCTGTTCTTTTTGATTTACATGCTTCCGTTAGGTCAGATTATCTCGGGGCATAACGTGAGCTACCACAGCTATGCTGATTACACACAACTGTATTTATCAAGAGCGCCTGATGACCCCGACTCTCTTGACTCACTGACACAATGTCTTACTTGTGTTTCTGAATGGATGAGTAGTCATTTTCTCAAACTAAATAAAGAGAAAACTGAAATTTTAGTGATTGTTAATAATGGATATAATGAGGTTATTAGAAATAAACATGATGCATTAGGATTAAAAGTCAAGACAGAGGTAAAGAATTTAGGGGTAACTGTTGACTGTGACCTGAATTTTAAATCACATATTAATCAGATTACCAGTGCAGCAGTTTTTCACTTAAGAAATAGAGCAAAAGTTAGACCCCTTATAACATTGCAAGATGCTGAGAATTGAGTTCACACTTTTGTTTTTAGTCGACTAGATTACTGTAGCACACTCCTCTCAGGACCACCCAAAAAACACATTAATTGACTGCAATGAGTGCAGAATGGAGCTGCTAGAATCTTAACTCGGAAAAGAAAATCCGAACACATCACCCCAGTCTGAGCATCACTACAGTGGTTACCTGTGTCATTTAGAATTGACTTTAAAATACTGCTGATGGTTTACAAAGCCTTCAATAATTTCCTCTGTCTTATATCTCAGAATGTCTTACACCGTACACTCCATATTGTAACCTCAGATTTTCAAATGAGGGTCTTCTTGTAAATCCAAGAGCTAAACTTAAAAGAAGTGATGAGGCGGCCTTCTGCTGTTATGCAACTTAAATCTGCAATGTGAGTTTACTGATAGAAATTCGCCAGGCTAATACGGTGGAGCACTTTAAAACACTGCTGAAAACACATTACTTTACCATGGCCTTCTCACAGCTTCATCTTAGTTTAATCCTGATGCTCTGTATATTCAATTAATTATCATTATTATTCCTGGTGGCTCCAAAATCCATACTCACCCCTACTTTCTCTGTTGTTCTTTTTCCATTTTTCTGTGGTGCTGATCTGCACCACCACAACCCAATTAAAGCACTGTGATGTCCCTCCATTGATGGATTAAAGGGCAGAAGTTCACATGACCGTCAACATCAAGTTCTTCCATGAGAACCCTGAATACTATGAGGACTGATTGAGGTCATTTATGTTAGGTAGAATACCTAGAGGGGGCTGGGTGGTCTCGTTTTTATTTTTAATTTTTTTTTTTTTCTGTCCTTCCTTGGCCACAGACCTTACTGTTATTCTATGTTATTTAATATTGCCTAATTTTATCTTTTTTCTCTTCCTTCATCCTGTAAAGCATTTTGAGCTACCTCATTTGCATGAAAATGTGCTCTCGAAATAAATGTTGTTGTAGTAAGCAGGTGGCATTCTGGGAACAGGAAGGGACATCATCTGGAGGTGGGACTTGGAGGGTTGGAACGGGAAGTGACATCATAAGCTGGAAGTGATCGTTATTGGGGTGATTCGTCAGTTGTTCTGTGGGGAAAAGAGGAGAGAGCGTTAAAGTACAGCGCCAACCCCTGGTCAGCAAAGTAATTACCATTATTTGAGTCCATAAACTGTCTCCCATTCGCACATGTATGACAATATGTGGATTAATATGAAAGGCTCTATATACTAGATTGATAGAAATGACTTACACAGGTACATTCTAATCTGAATATGAGTTTTGTGCCTGGTGGACTACAAATGCAGAACTAAGACCCAATCATTGCATCGCTAAATAAAGAAAGCGTAAATGAAGAAAGCATACAAAGTGGAGACTTATTTACTGACTGAGCAATTGATTGATTAATTGACTAACTGAACAGAAGTGAATTTCACAAAGACATTCCCAGCTCTTCCACTCAGAACTTGTGTGACGTCGTGTGGCGAGCCTGTGCCCATGAGCCCACAATCGCATGGAGTTCCTTCACTGGTGAGCAGACATTTGTGTTTCCATCTTTCCTCCCAGTTTCTCATTTTGGTTGTGTTTTGCCTGAGATGAAGGCGCACTTGTCTGGCTCCTAAGTTCCTGTCCCATCACCGAGAGCCAGTGGCAGTTCTCAGCATTGGCACCATTGGGCTCGTATTTCTGAAATCAGCTCACTGAGGGCGAGAGGCATTGTGCATTTTTCTTTTCAATTATTCATTTGTCAAGAAGCGTAGCGGAGGCCATATTCATTCTGCTGCCCCCAATACTCTCAGATAAAGCATCCTGACATCAATATGCAGTGTATCCCGCACCCTGGCGCGACGCCGGACCCTGAGAGCCCAAGCTACACAGAGCCTAATTGTGCGCGCGTGTAACGGAATTGGCCACGGTGCGGCTCTCCAGCATTGTGTCTCTGGTGAGAAGGAGTTCTGTTTACTTGGAGTGCTCAGCTTGTGGTCTGACCTAAAAAAGCTAAGCGTTCGAGGGTCTGACGGCACTACTGGGGGTATGCATACATACACATGAGAATCGAGCAGGGGTGCAACTACAAGAGGGGTCTTAATGTGTTTACAGAGCTCTCTGCCTTTAAACTCTGAGGGATGGCATCACTGCCACCTGTAACAGAAACAGAGGAGAACGATAAAGAGTTTAGGGTGCCAAGATGGCCAAACCGAATATATGGAGGCAGCAAGATTCAAAAAGACACAGAAAATATTGTGGGGTCATCTCTACAGATGGGAGTTCAAGACAGAACTGTTCCAAGATGATGGACCTTCTGGTTTTGGGCCCTTCTGGCAGGAGGAGGCGGGTCCAGGTGGATAGACACTGGAAGTGACGTCAGAGGTGTCCTAGCCGTCAATCAACCGGTCTGCAGAGGAAGAAAGAGAGGAGGGGCATCAGGACACAGCGCCAACCCCTGGAGCTGCAGCAGAATTGCAGTCACTAAAGCCCTTTAGCTGTCCCCTATGCATACACGCGTGACCATAAAAGTGCCAGCGCACTTGGTGGCATCAGTTTCTGCAGCTGAGAGATGCCCAAGCTTCTGTCTGGTGCTGACCCGGTTAACTCTGATTGGCACAGCTGTGATGTTTTCTTGACCTTCTGCGTGTCCCTACCACTACCAACTGGAGCGTGCTTTTTCTGGAGTCTTCAGCCTTCTCATGAATGTAACATCTCCCTAAGACTATGCAGGGCTGACAACCTGTCACTGGTATTAAAAGTGAAATGGACAGTTCAGATAAAACTGTACATTTAGATGGACATTAGATGCCACTTTCATATCTGTGCCAGCGAATGGAATCCATATGACTCTGGGACAGTGGAACAGCTTGACTTGCAGAAGACCCTCATCGGGATTTAAATCGCAAACTCACAGGTGCAAGAGATTATGGTCCAACTCGGCACTTTCACATCTGTCACTTGACTTGATATTGTCTAATCCTTATTATTCCATTTTGTGATACCCTCAAGAGGAGCTTCATACTAGAAAGACTAACTGAATCAATGGTTTTAGATTTGCATGTTATGGTAATTGTGGTCCCAGCCCTGAAGTGGATGCTGTCAATCCATACAGAACCTTTTTGAAGACACGTTTCTGATTTGTCATTACAGGGTACTGAGTGTAGACTGATGGGATGTAGTAACTACAGGGGATAAAATTGTTGAGCCACAGCATTAAGTTATGGGAAAGAGTAGTGGATGCTCGGTTAAGAAGTGAGGTGATGATCAGTGAGCAGCAGTGCGGTTTCATGCCAAGAAAGGGCACCACAGATGTGATGTTTGCTTTGAAGGTGTTGATGGAGAAGTAGAGAGAAGGCCAGAAGGAGTTGCATTGCGTCTTTGTGGACCTGCAGAAAGCAAATGACAGGGTGAGGAGAGAGGAGCTGTGGTATTGTATGAGGAAGTCTGGAGTGGCAGAGAAGTACGTAAGAGTTGTACAGGATATGTACGAGGGAAGTGGTGAGGTCTGCGGTGGGAGTGACGGAGGTGGGATTACATCAGGGATCGGCTCTGAGTCCTTTCTTATTGGCAATGGTGATGGACAGGTTGATAGACGAGATTAGACAGGAGTCTCCGTGGACTGTGATGTTTGCTGATGACATTGTGATCTGTAGAGAGAGTAGGGAGCAGGTTGAGGAGACCCTGGAGAGGTGGAGATATGAGGAGGAGAGGAGAGGAATGAAGGTCAGTAGGAACAAGACAGAATACATGTGTGTGAATGAGAGGGAGGTCAGTGGAATGGTGAGGATGCAGGGAGTAGAGTTGGTGAAGGTGGATGAGTTTAAATACTTGGGATCAACAGTACAGAGTAATGGGGATTGTGGAAGAGAAGTGAAAAAGAGAGTGCAGGCAGGGTGGAGTAGGTGGAGAAGAGTGTCAGGAGTGATTTGTGACAGACGGGTATCAGCAAGAGTGAAAGGGAAGGTCTACAGGACGATAGAGAGACCAGCTGTGTTATATCGGTTGGAGACGGTGGCACTGACCAGAGTGTGATGAGGATGGACAGGATTAGAAATGAGGACATTGAGGAATTGAAAGACATACCACTGTGATCTTTATAGTTGAAAGGAGAGTCAATTATTATGCAGGCCGAGAGGGGGGTCCCAAACTTTTTCATATGACTGTATATGGGCTGGAGACGGTGGCACAGGAGACAGAGCTGGAGGTGGCAGAGTTAAAGATGTTAAGATCTGCATTGGGTGTGACGAGGATGGACAGGATTAGAAATGAGGACATTAGAGGGTCAGCTCAGGTTGGACGGTTGGGAGACAAAGTCAGAGAGGCGAGATTGCGTTGGTTTGGACATGTGCAGAGGAGAGATGAGGGGTATAATGAGAGAAGGGTGCTAAGGATAGAGCTGCCAGGCAAGAGAAGAAGAGGAAGACCTAAGAGAAGCTTTATGGATGTGGTGAGAGAGGACATGCAGGTGATGGGAGTGACAGAGCAACATGATGAGGACGGGAAGATATGGAACAAGATGATTCACTGTGGCAACCCCTAATGGGAGCAGCCTAAAGAAGAAGAGTGTAGACTGATGGGCAAAAATGTCAAATTCATCCATTTCAAATGAAATCGACAACACAATAAATTGTGCCAAAGATGATGCTTTCTGAATCCACTGTGGTCTGCGACTGACAATTACTTGAGAAATCTTGTAGTGTGACATGGCGTGAATCCTCTGTACCTTCTCATACTTTAAGTTAGAAGTCCTGCTCTTTGTGTGTTCAGCCTAAGGGGTTGGGGCCCCCAGTGTTTAAGAACCCCCAAAAAACACAAGATGGTTTCTGTGGCATAACTATCCACTTCTATCTTCCAGTTCCGCCTTTTGCATTATGGACTACAGTTCTTTTAAGCAGCATAAGATCCTAGCAGAGCGTCCTGTACTCCTGTCCCGTCACTGCCCGAAGAAACACCAAATCAAAGAAAATGTTATGATCGTCATTGCTTGTTTACCTTGGATTCTGACGATTGCTGCTTTCTTTGTGTTATTTGTGTCACCCAGATCCACGGGAACATCCCAGCATTCCGTGGGAGATGTGGCGCTGATGGCGTCTGGATTTGTGGCGGGTTTAAAGGTTATCCAAAATGACGCTACGGCATCCGACTTCAGGATCCCAAAACTCTGTCTGTGCTTTTCTTCCCATGTGATTTCTTCTTTTTTTTTTTTTTGATCTCGCGGTATTTGACTTTCTGATTCCCATTTTATAATCTGCATCTTGATAATCTGGTTGGCTCAATCACCGAGTTTTTGATTACTGCCTGCTTCTGACTATATAGCATTGAGGGAGCAGGGTCATTTTTGGGGTCATTTTGGGTTCGTGTAGTTAGGTCCAATTCTTAGGAGCGTGTTCTTGGAGGTCATGAAGTGTGAACATGACAGAACAGGATGAAAGGTCACCTGTGAGAACATTGCCTCATCCGAACTGTGGATGCGATACCCAAATCTCCTCTCACTTTTGCTAAATTTTCCTGGCTTTGATTTCTAGTGTTTTTGAACCTTAAGACCAGATTTTCAACTATGACTTTTGTCTCACATCTTTTGCCTTGTGGCAGGCAGCCAGGTCCCATGCCTGGTTGGGACACCCCTTCTACATATGTTCTGGGAGAGCAACCATGGGAACCTCAGTACCTCCCTCGGGACGCTTGGTGGCATCCTCCCTGGCTGACGATGGTGCCTCAGTTTCCCGCAGGGCTCCATGGGAGATGGAGTTCTCTACAGCCCTGTTGGGATCTGAGGTGGCCGCCAGGGGGTGCTGCATGGGTCCTTGAGTTGGCCTGGACAACTCTACAGACCTGCCCGGAAATGCAATTAGAAACAGGTGATCAAGCACCTGAAGCACTTCCAGGTGGGCTATAAAAGGGGCCAGCAACCACCACTCAGGAGCCAGAGTCGGGAGGTGGAGGACGAGGTTGCCAAGGAGGAGTGGTGATGCCAAACTGGAGTGTTGTGGTGATTTGTTTAAAGTGCTTTGGGACTGTGTTGTGGCTGGAGGGTTCACTCCAGCTGAAGAAAACTAAAGTCTTTGTTGGATTCTACATGTGCCTCTGTGTGAGTCTGTGCCGAGTCGGGCGCTATATAGCACCTTTTTTCACTATATATATATATATATATATATATATATATATATATATATATATATATATATATATATATGTATATATATATATACTGTGGCTGATAAAGGGGGCTCCAACCGCCCCAACCCCACACAGACAGACGCAGGAGGCACAATTCCAAGCACACAGATTTTATTTTTGATTTCAGACAGAGGGACGTTGGATTTTATATATAGAGAGGTGACCAGTACGGAAGCCAGACTGGAATTTCTCAAGTAAATTGTGATGCGTAAGGTGTGACTGAAGCTGATTGGCACTACTTTTTCTAGTATTTTAGAGAGAAAGAGTAAATTTGAAATAGGGGCTATAGTTATTAAGAATGTGGGGGTCTACGTCTGACTTTTTAAGTAATGGTTTAATGACTGACACTTTTAGTGCATCAGGTACTGTGCCATGCAATAATGAACTACTGATAATGTTAGGAATCGGAGCTGCAAGAACAGCAACTGGCCTCCCTTCCTGGTAAGGGGTCCATACTTGACCTAGTTGGGACCCCAGATGATCCATGACAACACTTACAGGTCCAATTAATTCAATTTGCCCGAGGTGGGCTCTAATCAAGTTCTAGACACATCTCAAAGAGAAGTAAAGCAAACAAGGGGCAACTGTGCAAAATCATTGAGTCCTACAGCAAAAGGGTTTGAATACTTCTGGGAATGAGAATTTTCAGTTTGTCATTTTTAATAAATTTGCCAGCCTTTATGTAACTGTCTTAATCTTCTTTGTTTATTTATCTGGTTTGTACAATGCTATATACTGTATATTCTGCCGTTCTTTATTTATTCTGTTAGTGCCTTGAGCATGGGAAAGGCGCTATATAAATAAAATGTATTATTATTAATTATTATTATTTATGTCTTCACGTTGAGATTATGGGTTATTGAGTGTAAACTGTGGGGCAAAAATGTATCCACATGCAATTAAAAGCAGTAAAGTGTGCAGAAAGTGAAGAAGGCTGAGCACTTTCTGAATCCACCGTGTGGCCCTGTCCTGTACAAACATCACTAATGAAAATCAAACACTAAAAAAGCAAGCAGGAATTTCTTTAACTTTTACATTTTCACGTACCTTTTGTCCACAAACTGAACTTCCATGTGAGAGACATCTCCGTCACCTGCCTTTCTGTGATTGTGAGCTCTAATGAGAGGAACGTGTAGCTGATTCTTGTAGCTTGGCAAAATGACAAGCCTTTTCCCATTTGGTTTGTAGGCCCTGACAAGATCTTTCACGACGAGAGCTTTGGTGTCATCCTGTCAATGCTCTCAGTGGAAATCTGTCACCTTCCAGTCAGTCAGGCAGATCAGGACTCATCTGGAACAAATGCAAAAGGAAAACCTCCAGAGATGGAGAAGCAGGCACCTTACAGAGGTGAGGTGGCCCTAACATCCCAGGCGGCAGCCCCGGTGCTTTGACTCATGGAGCAGCTGACAAGAAGCAGCAACACGATGTTAACAGATTGTGCTGCTCTCCATAAGGACAGAAGCGGGCGTACCTGCATCTGCGTGAGGGAAAGCAAATGTCTCATGACAGGGACAAAGCTGGCGGGCGCTCACTTTTATGCAGGATGACTTTAGTAAACCATACTGGACCGCACTATACTATGCTATACGACGCCAGCCGCATTCCCGAGGAAGGCACAACATACAAAAGGCTGACTTAAGGTCTCTCTTTATCATTTTGTCAAGTCCAATGGGCACTGAAAAAAGGGACCTGGGCCCATTGGCATCAGTTTAATGATCATTGTCACAGAACCCATCGCAAGGTGCTTTATCAGGATGAGGCTGCACTTTCTGAATCTTCATGCTGTCCTCATCATAATTCAAGCCAACTTGGACCTCGGTGAAAAAATTATTGTTTTGGCTGGAAAATTGAAGACGCTGAAAAAAGTTGGATCCTAAGGAAACAAAAAGTGATGTGCCAAGCTACTCTGCTTGCCTGGCATTGCCGCAGTCTGTTGATCTAACGGAGGCCACATGCCATGAAGTTAGTCTCCATGATCCAGAGCTTAGTCATGAAAAAAAAAAACAAAACTGGGAGTTTATAGTTTCCTTTTAGGCTTTTACCCCCAATGTCTGGTATTCTGACAGGTGGCGCAATAATTCATGGGATCAATGGCTTGATTACTTTATTCTACACATTCACTTTCATTGCATCCCTCCTGCCAAGGGTGGCAGTGCTGTTTATCCATGGCACGCTTCTTCAGCAGTAAGTCCCCCAAGCCTAGCTGATGGCATTGAACAGCAAGAGTTGCCATCTGCTGCACATCCCATTAACTCTCACGTTCATTCTCTTTTTTTAAGTGAGATCACTGTCGCTGTTCTGGAGAGGCGTGGCATCCTGGCCCATTTTGGCCTTGAGCACAATGCTCCTGTGATCCTCAACAGGAGTGGGTAAGCATAATGGAAGGATGCGTGGATGGACACCTTTATTCTGAATCCCCCTCCATACGAGCAGAACGCGTGTCATTTGAATTCTTCTAGCCTTAGAAATAGTGAAGACCTCTAGTGGCTGAAACCTAAAACCACAAGGTTGGCGGGTCAATCACCACAATGTGAACTGTGTGCCATTCACTCCACCTGCCTGTACTCACATTACAGAAATACGAAAATAATTGTGATTGACTTTGTATGCCCAGCGATGGGCTGGCGCCCTGCCCGGGGATTTGTTCCTGCTTTGCTATCTGTTCTAGCTGGGATTGGCTCCAGCAGACCCTCGTGACCCTGTGTTAGGATATAGCGGAGTTGAGTAATGACTGACTGACTGACTGACTGACTGACTTAGAAAGGTCACCACTATGAAAGGTGCTATAAACAGTATGTAATGTGTCACACACGTACCCTTGGGAGGCAGTCAAAGGGTTCAAATCAGGGTATTGAGACGCATGACCAGGGGTTGGCATTGAGCATTAATGCCTCTTCTCCTCTTCCTTACAGACCTTCTGGAAGGAAAGGCCAAACTAAGCATGTCACTCGCACCCATTCCTGACCTCCCTTCCGGCCCTCCTTTATGACATCACTACCGGCACCCAGAGATGACCTCATGCCACTTTCTGCCTCCCTGCTATAAAAGGCTCCCATTTTCCCTTTCAGTTATTCCCCAGTTGTGGAATTCCGACAGTCTTTATTGAGCACTTGTTTTCGCTACAATATACAGGGTGGTTCCCCAACTCTTTGTCACTTGTCCTGTGTTTTCTTACAAATGCTATAGATTGGTAATTTTAGTTGCCAACACTAAGTCAGTGATCCCTATCATGCCATTTTACCTTACATACGATAGAAACATGAAATGCCCAGTGATGACATTCAGTATAAAATCCATATTTTTTAATTCATTCACCATAATTGGCCAAATGCAAAATGAAAACTTGCAAAGTTAAAGAGTGGAGAACCTGTGTCATCTTTATAATACATGGCATTACAGCTCCCAATACTGCAGTGGTTCTCAAACTGAGGGGCGGGCCCCCCTTGGTGGGTGCGAAGTAACAAAAGAGGGGGGCGCGAAAATGTGAAAAAAAGAAAAGAAGAATCGAAAATAAGAAAAATACATCTATTGAAACCAAAGCAAATTAACATAAACTATATTCTGATACTAGAAAAATAAATATAGAGTTATATAAATGTCGATTAAAGTTAAGTAGGTATAATAAAATATGCATCTAATATATATCATTAATTAAAAAAGAACAAATTGGTATTAGTGGGCTCCTTTCAAAAAAACGTTAGGAGGGGTGCAATTAAAACTGTGATGAAAACTCGGGTCGCAAATATTTAAAGGTTGAGAAACGCTGCAATACTGGAAGAACTCGATTATCTCTTACTGGGTTACTGGATGTCCCTGACTATGTCAGTCACCTTCCTGAGTTTTGGGATGGCATTCAGGATAGATAGATAGATAGATAGATAGATAGATAGATAGATAGATAGATAGATAGATAGATAGATAGATAGATAGATAGATAGATAGATAGATAGATAGAAAGGCACTATATTATAGATAGATAGATAGATAGATAGATAGATAGATAGATAGATAGATAGATAGATAGATAGATAGATAGATAGATAGATAGATAGATAGAAATGTAAGGCACTATATGAGATAGATAGATAGATAGATAGATAGATAGATAGATAGATAGATAGATAGATAGATAGATAGATAGATAGATAGATAGATAGATAGATAGATAGATAGATAGATAGTGTGACAGATTAAGGGCCTCCGTGACCCCTTGAACCCTCAGACTAGACGTCAGACACCAGGTAAAAGTCCAAATAATGGTTTAATAATAATAATAATAGTAGTGCACAAAGCACCCTCCTCTCCACAATACTCAATAATAACAATAATCAATAATAAACACAATAATCCTCCACACTCCCAGACACTTTGCCACCCTTCCTCCCAGCTCAGCTCAAATGTCTGGGCTTACCCAGAGTCCTTTTATAGCCCCTGGCCAAACCCCCAAGTCCTTATCCCTTCCGGGTCAGGGTAAACAGTCCTTTTCATCCCGGGAGCACGCTGCTTCCTACAGTCACGTGACTGTGACGCACTCCCGGGTTATAGGGCATGCAAGAGCCCACTAGCCCCCCTACAGCGACTCCTGGCGGCCCCCAAGGTATCCAGCAGGGCTGTGTCACAACACTACAAAGTCCATGAGGCCCTGCTGGAACTCGGGGCACGAATATGCTGTCCGGAGGGCTCCTCCTAGCGGCCTGGGGGTGGCGACCGGAGTCCATAGCCGGTCGTCCATCACAATAGATAGATAGATAGATAGATAGATAGATAGATAGATAGATAGATAGATAGATAGATAGATAGATAGATAGATAGATAGATAGAGTGAAAGGCACTATATGATAGATAGATAGATAGATAGATAGATAGATAGATAGATAGATAGATAGATAGATAGATAGATAGATAGATAGATAGATAGATAGATAGATAGAAAGGCACTATATTATAGATAGATAGATAGATAGATAGATAGATAGATAGATAGATAGATAGATAGATAGATAGATAGAAAGGCACTATATTATAGATAGATAGATAGATAGATAGATAGATAGATAGATAGATAGATAGATAGATAGATAGATAGATAGATAGAAAGGCACTATATTATAGATAGATAGATAGATAGATAGATAGATAGATAGATAGATAGATAGATAGATAGATAGAAAGGCACTATATTATAGATAGATAGATAGATAGATAGATAGATAGATAGATAGATAGATAGATAGATAGATAGATAGATAGATAGATAGAAAGGCACTATATTATAGATAGATAGATAGATAGATAGATAGATAGATAGATAGATAGATAGATAGATAGAAAGGCACTATTTAATAGATAGATAGATAGATAGATAGATAGATAGATAGATAGATAGATAGATAGATAGATAGATAGATAGATAGATAGATAGATAGAAAGGCACTATATGATAGATAGATAGATAGATAGATAGATAGATAGATAGATAGATAGATAGATAGATAGATAGATAGATAGATAGATAGATAGATAGATAGAAAGGCACTATATTATAGATAGATAGATAGATAGATAGATAGATAGATAGATAGATAGATAGATAGAAAGGCACTATATTATAGATAGATAGATAGATAGATAGATAGATAGATAGATAGATAGATAGATAGATAGAAAGGCACTATATTATAGATAGATAGATAGATAGATAGATAGATAGATAGATAGATAGATAGATAGATAGATAGATAGATAGATAGATAGAAAGGCACTATATTATAGATAGATAGATAGATAGATAGATAGATAGATAGATAGATAGATAGATAGATAGATAGATAGATAGATAGATAGATAGAAAGGCACTATATTATAGATAGATAGATAGATAGATAGATAGATAGATAGATAGATAGATAGATAGATAGATAGATAGATAGATAGATAGATAGATAGAAAGGCACTATTTAATAGATAGATAGATAGATAGATAGATAGATAGATAGATAGATAGATAGATAGATAGATAGATAGATAGATAGATAGATAGATAGATAGATAGATAGAAAGGCACTATATGATAGATAGATAGATAGATAGATAGATAGATAGATAGATAGATAGATAGATAGATAGATAGATAGATAGATAGATAGAAAGGCACTATATTATAGATAGATAGATAGATAGATAGATAGATAGATAGATAGATAGATAGATAGATAGATAGATAGATAGATAGATAGATAGATAGATAGATAGATAGATAGAAAGGCACTATATTATAGATAGATAGATAGATAGATAGATAGATAGATAGATAGATAGATAGATAGATAGATAGATAGATAGATAGATAGATAGATAGATAGATAGATAGATAGATAGATAGATAGATAGATAGATAGATAGATAGATAGATACTTTATCAATCCCAAGGGGAAATTCACACAGGACCACAGGACTTTATGACTACCAAGTCATGCCCTGTTGATTGGCTTTGCCCCCACAGTTTTTCAAATCTTTGCTAATGAGATATTTAGAGATCTACTGGGCATTTATGTTTGGATGTGCAGAAACTGCTGGAATCTTTTCTGTGACGTGAAGGATCACATTTAGACCACCTTGATTGCTTTTTACTTTCTCGTACACACAGGATAGTAAAAGTATAGGAATCGTGAAAAAATTGGACTTTGAGATTTTGATGAATTTTGATGTTTTAGACCTTCCTGAATCCGAAAATACCATTTTTGAAATGATGTCTGTCTGTGTGTGAACACGATAACTCGTAAACGCTTTGAGATTTTGTACACCTGCTTTATATCAAAAATAAGGATTCCTATCAACTTTTGGGCCACTTCTGGTGACCAGAAAGGGTACTTTAATTGAATGCTTTCACAAATTAAATTTCACAAATTGGTTGTGATTACAGATTGATGATTCAAATTTTGTATACATTTTTATAATGATGAAAAGCAAACAGATTTTGAGAAAAATGACTCAACAGGAAGTAGTATTTTATTTAAACAACCATCCAAATTTTTTGTATCATGGCAAATATAAATGTGAACACTATGCCAAGGCCATTACCCAGCCAGGACGCTGGCTGGGTGGAAGGACCGAGGGAGAGACCGTATTCTGGACATTATCTCCCTCAAGATACTATAGGGCAGCACCCCTGGGTTGCTACAGCACCATGGATCCCCGCAGAGCATGTGGTGATTTGTAGTTTGGAACAGCCTTGTTGGGCTCCATGGGTCCCCGCAAGGGGGTACTGCAGGTGCTACTGGGTAATTGGAGGAACCTCCTCTGCCACACCCAGAAGTGCCTCTGGAAGAAGGTCAAGAAACACCTGGAGTACATCTGGGTGCACCTTAAAAGGAGCTGCCTCACCACCAGTCAGAGAGCCAGAATCGGGAGGTGGAGGACAAAGAGGAGTGGAGGTGACAGAAGAAGAAGAAGAAGAAAAAGAAGAAGAAGAAGAAGATACTGTTTTTATTAGTATTTGGTGCTATGTACTGTGTTGTGGAGTAGGAAGCAAGAGAAAGACGCGTCCCCACTGAAGAATAAACGTGTGCTGTTTTGAACTTGTGTCTCAGCCTGTCTGTGTCGGGGTTTGGGGAGCGGTACACCCCTGGTGGGCCAGAACATGATATTAAAAACTGTATTCAATATAACACATATTCTTTCAATAGCTATTATTAATTTCATTTTAATTTATACATCATCAGTTTAACAATAACATGTAAACATTGAACATGCCACATAAATATAAAGATGTAATGGGAACAATAAGCTGCTACGTCCCTGTCGTGTTCCTGGTAATACATTTCATTTTATGATATTTTTTTTATTTCCACCATCATCATCATAAGTAAATGTAGCTAAATGCTAGGGGTGGAGGTTGATTTGTTTTCAATCCTATTTTTGCAAAAATTGACCTATTTGTATGGAATGTTGTGTGATTTCATTAAAATCAAAATAAAAAAATGTAGCTAAATGCAGTTTTACCTAGAGCAACTTATTGCAACAAATATTATATAATACTAATACATTTTCTCTATTTTTAGGTGACTTTAACTCTTTTTACTTTGCACATAATCGAGGTAACGCATATGTAATCATGAAACAATTCATGAAACTGCCTCCCTAAGTGCAAAAATATCATTCTGATATCTTCTTCTTTCAGCTGTTCCCGTTAGGGGTTGCCACAGCAGTATCTTCCTGTCCTTGTCATCTTGCTCTGTCACCCCCAACACCTTCATGTCCCCTCTCTCTCCACATTAATAAACCTTCTCTTAGGCCTTCCTCTTCTCCCCTTACCTATCAGCTCTATCCTTAGCACCCTTCTCCCATTATACCCCTCATCTCTCCTCTGCACATGTCCAAACCAATGCAATCTTGCCTCTCTGAAATTGTCTCCCACCTGAGCTGACCCTCTAATGTCCTCATTTCTAATCCTGTCCATCCTCGTCACACCCAATGCAAATCTGAACATCATTAACTCTGTCACCTCCAGCTCTGTCTCCTGTGTCACCGTCTCCAGCCCATATACAGTCATATGAAAAATTCCTTCAACATAAAAGATAATAGTGGTATGTCGTTCATTTCCTAGGAACATCTGAGTACTGCGGTGTTTTCTGAACAAAGATTTTTAGTGACGCAGTATTTAGTTGTATGAAATGAAATCAAATGTGAAAAACTGGCTGTGCACAAATGTGGGTCCCCTTGTCATTGTGCTGATTTGAATGCCTGTCACTGCTCAATGCTGATTGGTTGGATGAACTCGTTAAGCTTTGAACTTCATAGACAGGTGTGTCCATCTTGAGATATAAAGGGATTTAAGGTGGTCAATTACAAGTTGTGCTTCCTTCTCTTTGACTCTCCTCTGAAGAGTGACAGCATGAGATCCTCAAAGCAACTCTCCAAAGATTTGAAAACAAAGATTGTTGAGTCTCCTGGTTTAGGGGAAGGCTACAAAAAGCCATCTCAGAGGTCTAAACTGTCAGTTTCAACTGTAAGGAATGGAATCAGGAAATGGAAGGCCACAGGCACAGTTGCTGTTAAACCCGCAGGTCTGGCAGGCCAAGAAAAATACAGGAGCGGCATATGAGCAGGATTGTGAGAATGGTGACAGACAACCCACAGATCACCTCCAAAGACCTGCAAGAACATCTGGCTGCAGATGGTGTATCTGTACATCGTTCTACAATTCAGCACATCTGTATGGCAGGGTGATGAGACAGAAGCCCTTTCTGCACTCAGGCCACAAACAGAGTCGCTTGTTGTATGCCAATGCTCATTTAGACAAGCCAGATTCATTATGTAACAAAGTGCTTTGGACTGATGAGACACAAATGGAGTTATTTGGTCAGAACAAAAAGCGCTTTGCATGGCGGAAGAAGAACACCGCATTCCAAGACAAACACCTGCTACCTACTGTCACATTTGGTGGAGGTTCCATCATGCTGTGGGGCTAGTGGGGCTAGTTCAGGGACTGGGGGCCCTTGTTAAAGTCGAGGGTCGGATGAATTCAACCCAATATCAACAAATTCTTCAGGATAATGTTCAAGCATCAGTAACAAAGTTGAAGTTACACAGGGGTTGGATATTAAAACAAGACAACGACCCAAAACACAGTTGGAAATCTACAAAGGCATTCATGCAGAGGGAGAAGTACAATGTTCTGGAATGGCCGTCACAGTCCCCTGACTTGAATATCATCGACAATCTATGGGATAATTTGAAGCAGGCTGTCCATCAAATTGAACTGAACTGGAGAGATTGTGTATGAAGAATGGTGAACAAGACCTCCATCCAGAATCAGACACTCATCAGAGGCTATAGGAGGACAGTGTCTAGAGGACAAAAGGAGGCTCAACTAAGTATTGATGTCATATCTGTGTTGGGGTGCCCACATTTATGCACCTGTTTAAGTTTGTTATGATGCAGATTGCATATTTTCTGTTAATCCAATAAACTTAATGTCACTGCTGAAATTCTACTGTGTCCATAAGGCATGTCAGATATTAAAAGGAAGTTCAGCCAATGAGAAACAAAAATCCAAAGAATTAAGAGGGGTTCCCAAACTTTTTCATTTGACTCTAATATAGCTGGTCTCACTACCATCCTGTAGACCTTCCCTTTCACTCTTGCTCATACCCGTCTTTCATAAATCACTTCTGACACCCACTTCTGCTTTGACTTTTTTTCTAAGAGATCGAGTTTACTTCTAAGCCCCTCATTATTTTCATTTCTACTAACAACTAAGATTTCAGTTTTTTTTTTAAAAAGTAAATTACTACTCATCCATTCAGAACTACAGGACAGACATTGGATCAGCAGGTCTAGAGGGTCAGGACCATCAGGCGCCATAGATAAGTAAAGCTACATGTCATCTGCATTGCTGTGGTAGCTCACCTTGTGTTTTGAGATAATCTGCCTAATTTGAGGGAGCACGGAGAGTGAGAATAACAGCAGGCCCAGAACAGATTATTTGGGCATTCTATATATAACATCATGGATCTCTGAACTACAGTCACCATAACTAACAAAGTATTTTCTACCAGTTAAATAAGACTGAAGCCAGTTTAAGTCACTGCCAGAGAGACCCACCTATTGTCTAAGGTGATTTATGAGAACACTGTGGTCTATGGTGTCAAATGAACAAATTCGTGGCCAATGTCCACATTAACCCAGACGTCATTTACTAAATTAACCATGAATTGTTCTAAAACCTGACTGAAACTTGTCAAGAATAGAATGTGTATTTAGACAGTCATTTAATTGATGAAAAACTACTTTTCCTAGAATTTTAAATCAAAAGGCAGGTTTGAAATAGGCCTAAAGTTGTCAAGTAAAGAGGAAAAAACCAAGAATACAAAACTACCAGGAAAACCTAAACAAAAAAATCAATACTTATTGTATAATTCAATTTTAACTCAATGTTCCTCTGCTGGGGCCGCCTTACAAAGTCAAAAAGCACAAGTGACAGCAGGGTGGGCCCGCCTCTTGAGGCCCCAGACAGAAAACACACAGAATGGCCACACATTTAAAGTCATGGCATATTATTAAAATAAAAATTTAAAAAAATTAATAGAAATAATATCAAAATATGAGAAAAAATCATTCAAAACTGACACAAAAGAAATAAAACAGCAGATAAATATAAGCTAAGGAATAAACCCTGAATGTAAGAAAATCTTTTCCCAATAACTGTGTTGCTGTAATGCACAGTATGTCAGTTCCACTTGTCATTCTCAAATCTGCCCAAGCCTGTCTGCTGTCCAAGTCCTCTCTGATGATTCAATGGATTCTCAATTATCTGCCAATCCACCTCACTTGGTATCATCTGCAAATTTCACTAGCTTGTTTTTTATAATCCTTTCCAAATCATTTATAGATATTAAAATTAGCGGTGGCCCCAGCACTGACCCCTGCTGGTCACCACTCTTAACATCGGCCAATTCTGATCGAGTCCCTCACACCATCACCCTCTGTGTCTGAGCCAATTCTGCACCCATCTACACACCACACCCTGAACTGCCACTTCTTTAAGTTTGATGCCCACCTTCTCATGTGGCATCTTTTCAAACGCTTTCTGAAAGTCCAGATAAATAACATCATCTGCTCCACTCTGGTCATCTCCTTTTGTTGCCCCCTCATAAAATTCCAGCATGTTAGTAAAACACAACCTCCCTCTTATGAATCTGATCTGACTGCTCAATAACACTCCTGTAGTTGCCAGGTGTTGCTCAATCTTCTCCTTAATAATTCCTTCCATTAACTTTCCTTGTGATGCACATTAAGCTTACTAGCCTATAGTTGCTTGGATCTGACCGGTCACCCTGTTTAAATAACAGGATAATATTTGCCATTTTCCAGTCCTTCTGTGTTGGAGCGCACCTTGCCTCCTCTTAGCTAGCGATACCTGTTTGTACAACAGACATTATCATCTGGATGTTTTTGAAAGAGAGATCAGAGCTACGTGTGCGTTACGAACACATAACTCCAGTTCTTAAATCCTTACACTGGCTCCCGGTTAAGTTTAGGGCAGATTTCAAAATCCTTCTTTTAACATATAAAGCATTAAATGGCCGAGGTCCAGCTTACTTGTCTGAACTTATCATGACTTACAAACCTGAGCGCACATTAAAATCTCAAGATGCTGGTCTGCTTATGGTTCCAAGGATTAATAAAATAACAGTGGGAGGTCGAGCTTTTAGTTACAGGGCCCCTAAACTGTGGAATGGTCTGCCTGCTACTATAAGAGATGCCCCTTCGGTCTCAGCTTTCAAATCCCAGCTGAAGACTCACAACTTCAGTTTAGCACACCCTGACTAGAGCTGCTGATTAACTGTACAGACTGCATCTCTGTTGTTAGTCATTAGCACTAAAACAGAAGTCACATGATAGTTAGAATTGGATACTAACCCTCACCTATTCTGTTTCTCTTCTCGGTACTCAAATGTGGCACTTGGTGCCACGGCCCACCTGCCAAGTTGTTTTGCCTGCCTAAGGTAAAGTCATCCCTGATGGAGGATCGCAGGAATCGTGGGGTACAGGGGTCCTATCATCGGATTGGCTGGCCCAACACTGTTTCAGCCGTAAAATGGCCAAATGGGGGAGGCAGCTTGATGGATGAGGTCTCCAGGAATCTAAAATTATCTAAATCTTATTATGTGATATCATCTACTGTTAAATTCTGCTCCGTACTTCTAAAAAATTTTTTATTTTTTATTGAGGATTTGTTCTGTTCTGTGTATTGTATTGTATTGACCCCCCTCTTTTGACACCCACTGCACGCCCAACCTACCTGGAAAGGGGTCTCTCTTTGAACTGCCTTTCCCAAGGTTTCTTCCATTTTTTCCCTACTAGGTTTTTTTTTGGGAGTTTTTCCTTGTCTTCTTAGAGAGTCAAGGCTGGGGGGCTGTCAAGAGGCAGGGGGCCTGTTAAAGTCCATTGCGGCACTTCCTGTGTGATTTTGGGCTATACAAAAATAAACTGTAATGTATTGCATTGTATTGTGTGTTTTAGAGGGTATCTACTGATTGGTAGAGATGTCACGGCCACATGCTTTTCTCCCTACGCGGGGGACGCTCTCCCATCAGAGCTGAACACGATCAGATATATTTGCAATGTTTGACGTAAGTGTAAGTGAGTAAGTGAACTTTATTGTCATTTATACCATACAACAGTACAACAGCGGATGCATAGCTGAACGAAATTGCGTTTCTCCAGGCTCAATGTGCGGACATAAAAGACAACATACAGACATTACAAACATTTCACTTCTTACACAGAAAATAGGTAAGACAGCGTAAGACAGCACAAGGCAGCACAGTACAAACAATAAAAACAAAAGATATATATAAATGTAAGCCAGTCACTGGGTGAAATATGATTTTAAAAGAAAATATTGCACATCGTTTCACAGTGATTGTGATATTGCACTATATGGATAGCTGAGAATGCTCTGAGACAATGTTTTGGAACTACACACTGGGATATCCTGCAGGGATCACATAGTGAGAACATTGAGGAGGTTGTTGACTGCACTACTGACTACATCAACTTCTGTATGGACATTGTAGTTCCAGTAAGAACTGTACGCTGCTATGCTAACAACAAGCCATGGATTACAAGTGACATCAAGGGCCTTTTGAACCAGAAGAAAAGGGCCTTTAAAGATGGTGATCAGCATGAGCTCAAGCGCGTGCAGAAGGAACTCTGAGTCCAACTCAGGGCGGCGAAGGAGCAGTACAGGCGAAAGCTGGAGCAGAAGTTGCAGAACAACAGCATGAAGGAAGTGTGGGATGGGATGAAGATCATCACTGGCTGCAGCTCAAAGCGGGGTACCACCATCGAGAGAGACGTGAAGAGAGCAAACCAAATGAACAACTTCTTTAACAGGTTTGACCACCCTAACCCACTCTCACCTCGGAGTACTGCACTCTCTACACATCCTTCTGCTGATGCCAACATAGGAGAGACATCCCCACCCACAATTACAGCAGCGCAAGTGAGCAGAGAGCTGAGGAAACTTCGTGCCAGCAAAGCAGCAGGTCCAGATGGAGTATCGCCACGACTGCTGAAGGTCTGTGCATCAGAGCTGGGGGGTCCTCTACAGCGCATCTTCAACCTGAGCCTGGAACAGGGGAAAGTCCCGAGGCTTTGGAAAACATCTTGCATCACCCCAGTCCCAAAGGTATCACGTCCTGGTGAGCTGAATGACTTCCAGCCTGTCGCTCTAACATCACATGTGATGAAGACCATGGAGCGGCTGCTGCTTCACCACCTGAGGCCACAGGTCCAACACACCAGACTGGCATCCTTCAACATCTGCAGTAAGATGCTGCAGATGTTCTATCAGATGGTTGTGGTGAGTGCCCTCTTCTACGCAGTGGTGTGCTGGGGAGGCAGCATTAAGAAGAAGGATGCCTCACGCCTGGACAAACTGGTGACGAAGGCAGGCTCTATTGTTGGCATAGAGCTGGACGGTTTGACATCTGTAGCAGAGCAACGGGCACTCAGCAGGCTCCTATCAATTATGGAGAATCCACTACATCCATTAAACAGTGTCATCTCCAGACAGAGGAGCAGTTTCAGCGACAGACTGCTGTCAATGTCCTGCTCCACTGACAGACTGAGAAGATCATTCCTCCCCCAAACTATGCGACTCTTCAATTCCACCAGAGGGGGTAAACGTTGAACATTATTCAAGTTATTATCTGTTTTTTACCCGCATTTTTTATTACTCTTTAATTTAATATTTTTTGCTGCTGGAGTATGTGAATTTCCCCCTGGGATTAATAAAGTATCTATCTATCTATCTATCTATCTATCTATCTATCTATCTATCTATCTATCTATCTATCTATCTATCTATCTATCTATCTATCTATCTATCTATCTATCTATCTATCTATCTATCTATCTATTTGTGGTAATAAAGTGCACAGTAACTAAGAGAGCAAAAGGTCAAAGGTTATTTAACAGAGTTTAGTATTCTGATGGCCTGTTAAATCTGGTCGCTCTGCAGTGCATACTGAGGTAACGTTTTCCAGAGGGCAGAAGTTCAAACAGCCTATGTGCCGGGTGTGTGGGGTCTTTTATGATCTTAATGGATCTGCTCTGGCAACGTGAGTAGCGTAATTCTTGAACAGATGGGAGTGAGGATCAGATGATTTTCTCCGCTGTCCTCACCACTCTTCGAAGTACAGTGAAACCTCGGTTTGCAAGTATAATTCGTTCCGGAGACGTGCTCGTAGTCCAAAGCACTCGTATATCAAAGTGAATTTCCTCATAAGAAATAATGGAAACTCAGATTATTCGTTCCACAACCCAAAACTATTCATATAAAAATGATTAATACAAAATATAAAGTAAAAATACATCAAACAAATTAACCTGCACTTTACCTTTGAAAAGAATCATGGCTGGTGTGAGTGAGTTTCTAAACTCTTGCGGGATTCCACCTAACGGGACGACACGTGGAAGAACGTCCCAAAGCAATCGCAGTCTCCCAGCGCTGTAGCAGTTCGCCGTAAAAGCGAATCCGAAAAGATCGCGGACATGCTATAAGTGCCTACCGTCGATGGGTGATACAAGGAACATTATAAATGTGCAGGGCCCTGCCTGACTGCTGTGTCTGTGTATAAATAAGTGCGCTGTTGCTGTTTCAAGCTGAATAAAGCTGGTGTTGCTAAAGTAATGAGACTCAGCTTCGTGTTTTAGGGTGCAAGACGGGGACTCGCATGTCACAGCACACACACGCGCGCGAGCACACACACGAGCTCGCGCATGCACACACACATACACACACAAGCGAGTGAGCGAGCACACACACATACACACACACACACTCACAATGCTGTAGTACACAGTACACGCTCGTACGGATGTTGACTATATGAGTGAGTCACGCCGACTCAGACGGAGAATAGGAGACGATTGCCCACAATCCCGCAGCAAGAGAGAGAGAGAAGAACCATCATCTCAGTTGTGATCACATGACACTCAGCAGACAAAGCGTATACATACTACTCGTTTATCAAGTCAAAATTTATTAAAAATTTTTGCTTCGTCTTACAAAACACTCGTAAACCAAGTTACTCGCAAACCGAGGTTCCACTGTATCTTCTGTTCAGCGACAGTGCAGCTACCGCACCAAAGTGAGATGCTGTTGGTCAATACACTTTCTATAGTGCCTCTGTAGAAAGTTGTGAGGACGGGAGAGGGAAGGTTTGCTCCTTTTAGCCTTCTGAGAAATGAAGTCACTGTTGTGCCCTCTTGACCAGAGAAGTGGTATTTGTGGTCCATCTGTGATGTGCACTCCCAGAAACTTGGTGCTTCTCACTGTTTCCATGGATTGTAAGTGGCCAGTTTGGCATGTGCTTTCTCCTGAAGTCCACGATGATCTCTTTTGTTTTGTTGACATTCAATGCCAGGTTATTTTTTTTTTTCCACATCAGGCAATGTGTTGATTGTCTTCCTCTCTGTATGCGGAGTCATCGTCATTACTGATGAGGCCCACTACTGTTGTGTCATCTGCGAATTTTATGATGTGATCCGAGTTGTAATTGGCACAGCAGTCGTGAGTCAACAAGGTGAACAGTAGAGGGCTTAGAACACAGCATGGGGAACCCCAGTGTTCATGATGGTGGTCTCAGAGAAGACGTACTGTCTGGGGTCTGTCTGTGAGGAAGTCTAATAACCAGTTACACAGAGGGGTGCTGATGCCTAGTGGCACCAGTTTCTTTACCAGGTGTTGTGGGATGACAGTATTGAAGGATGAGCTAAAGTCAATAAAAAGTGTACCTACCTTCCGCTAGGCCAGAGATACCTTCCCAACTTTTTACATTTTTCGGCAAAGAGATCACAGCTACGTTCTCGCCCCTGATAGCAAACCCAAAAATATTGTATATCAAGAGGCCCTCGGATACAAAAGCTATCAATATAAATTCTTCTCAATACAAATTATTACATTTTATTTTAATTTTTTGATTGATTTTTAAAGTTTGTCCTGTGTCCCTACTACTTGGGCACAGCCAGGGGGTACAGCTAGTATTTGATAAATGACAGTGAGGAGTCCAGAGTCACGCAGAGTTTCCTGATCGTGACTGATGGTGATAGGGTGACGTCTTCAAGAGCAACACTCAGAGACAAGTCTGAGGAAGAAGAATCAGAAGACAAGAACAGGAAATCTGACTTTGAAAGATTAAGTTTAAGATGATGAGCATTCATCCAGGAAGAGATGACAGACAGAAAGCTGGAGATCTGGGCTAAAACATCCATCCATCCATCCATTATCCAACCCGCTGAATCCGAACACAGGGTCACGGGGGTCTGCTGGAGCCAATCCCAGCCAACACAGGGCACAAGGCAGGAACCAATCCCGGGCAGGGTGCCAACCCACCGCAGGACACACACAAACACACCAAGCACACACTAGGGCCAATTTAGAATCGCCAATCCACCTAACCTGCATGTCTTTGGACTGTGGGAGGAAACCGGAGCACCCGGAGGAAACCCACGCAGACACGGGGAGAACATGCAAACTCCATGCAGGGAGGACCCGGGAAGCGAACCCTGGCCGCCCGGGCTAAAACATGTGGGTTGTAAAAGAGAAACGAGAGAAAGAAAGATCTGTGATAGGAGAAGCCATGGAAAAAAAAAACATTGCCTAAGGAGCGGATGTAGAAAGAAAAGAGAAGTGGGTCCAGCACGGGTCCTTGAGGCCCACCTGTGGAGAGTTTCGTTGGAGAAGACGAGGAGAGAGAACAGGAGAAACAAAAGGATTAGTCAAAAAGGTAGATCTTGACTGATTAACAGAGTCAGAGTCTTTATTGTCATTGTAACAAATACAACAAAATTAGGAGCAGTCCCTGCGGTGTCAAACTATAAATAAAATATAATTAAACAAAGGACAAGAAGGATAAGAAGAAATAAGGTAGAACACAAACATTCAACATAAGGCCTTATTTGCACATGAACACTATTGCACAAGATGTCACCTATTGCAGTACTGCATTGGAGGTGATTAGGTGGCAATAACAGTATCAAAAGATGATGGAAGGTCAAGAAGGATAAAGACAGAGGAAAGAGAAGTAGCTTGAGCAGATCTATGAGCATCTGGAACTGCAGTCTTAGTAGAGCAAGGATCTCAAACTCCAGTCCTGGAGGGCCACAGTGGCTGCAGGTTCTCATTCTAACCCTTTTCTTAATTAGTGACCTGTTTTTGACTGCTAATTAACTCCTGTTCCTTTCATTTTAATTGACTCGTTTATTAAGAACATCTTCATCGTTCCTCTGAATTGCTTCATTTCTTTCCTTAAATGGAAAAGAAACGTGAAGTGAGGGAGCCAACAGAAGGCCCACTAAGTCAGGGCCTCAAACTCCAACCAATTTCACTCCAACCAGCTGCTTAATTAGGCGCAGGTGTCTTATTGTTAATTAAACCCGTTCTTTAATTCGATGGCTTGTTGCTGCTCTCAATGTTCAATGGCAGACATTTCCAAAATTGTCGAGTTCTGGTCAAATGTTTTGTGGACCTGAGCAGACCAACATTCCTGAGACCTTCATCTTTCTTTGTGTTCAGATATTGAATGATGGTCACAGTTTTGGTTCATTTTGTATCCAGAGGCATAGATAGGGTTTTCAGCGCCCACGGACAACTGAAGATTTCGCACCCCCTCTTGTTTGCCAAAATGCAATGGGGAAGGGAAATTTGGCGCCCCCTGGATGCCACGTCCGGAGACAGATGTCCCCCCTTGCCACGCCACTGTTTGTATCTCACTATTGTCAGTCAGTCATTGTCCAACCTGCTATATCCTAACTACAGGGTCACGGGGGTCTGCTGGAGCCAATCCCAGCCAGCACAGGGTGCAAGGCAGGAACAAATCCCGGGCAGGGCACCACCCACCAAGCACACACTAGGGACAATGTAGGATCGCCAATGCACCTAACCTGCATGTCTGTGGACTGTGGGAGGAAACCCACGCAGACACGGGGAGAACATGCAAACTCCACACAGGGAGGACCCGGGAAGCGAACCCGGGTCTCCTAACTGCGAGGCATCAGTGCTACCACTGTGCCACAGTGCTGCCATCTCACTATTGTTTGACTGCTAATTAAGGAAAAAGAAGCAATTATTGGGTCAGGGTCTTCAAGAGCAAGTCAATTAAAACAAATTCAAAAGAAGTTAATTAGTAGCAAAATCACTGGTCAACAAGCGTTTTGCTACTGGGAGTCATTCACCTTTACTTTAACAGGTTTCACTTGCTGACTCCAAATCTGAAAACCGTTTTCATCCAGCACGTCCCGTGTTTTAGTTATGATGTTCCAGGACTGGACAGTAAAGGTGGATAACCATCCATCCATTATTCAACCCGCTATATTCTAACTACAGGGTCACGGGGGTCTGCTGGAGCCAATCCCAGCCAACACAGGGTGCAAGGCAGGAAACAAACCCCGGGCAGGGCGCCAGCCCACCGCAGGGCACACACATACCAAGCACACACTAGGAACAATTTTGGATCACCAATGCACCTAACCTGCATGTCTTTAGATTGTGGGAGGAAACCCACACAGACACGGGGAGAACATGCAAACTCCACGAAAACTTTCCCAACCCTACTCTTAACCATAGTGTTAATAACATCACGGACATATAATGCAAAGCGATAACCTCCGAAGAGCGGCGCTCTGGAGGTCTGCGTCTGGACTCTACTGAGTTCGAACCCACGCATGCCCTCTGGTGGTGACCATGAGATCTGCAGCGTTAATGTGTGCAACTACAGTCCTGCAACGCTGTTTTGCTTTGTAAATCTGCTCCTGATGATGATGAGCCCCACCTATACAGAGTAGAGAGATAACTTCCAGGCCTTTATATAAAATAATAATATTTTTAAACGTTAATATGAGAGAAGAGTACTTCATTTCACATTAGACTGTCCACGAGAGAGTTTTATTAGAGTGCTATTAATATTTAATTAGTTATACAATGCTAAAATCATCCCGCATTGATGTGAGACAGTAGAAGCAAAAACTTTCTCAGTGTCAATAAATAATCCTGCCGTTAGCAGCAAAGCGCAATGGAGTTTTAAAAAAATAGCGTCCTTTGCAAACTATAAAAAATGGATGAACTGATGTAACTGTGTTCATCTTCTCGCGCTAGCAATGCCAAGATTATAATAATAACCATATGCATATATATATATATATAGAGAGAGAGAGAGAGAGAGAGACGCACAAAAAGCCCCGGCGTGCAGGCAGAATTAAGAGAGACAGAATGAAAGAATTAAAAAAGAAGAAAATGAAATTGATTCTTCCGTTCCAGTAGACAAACCCCCCCCCCCCCCCCCCCCCCCCCCCATCCTTTGGAAATGGGCGTGCGGAGCGCTCACGGGCACGTTCTTGTGTATGCGTGCGTGCGGGTGTTCGTACGGGTACGCGCTCTAATGTCAGCAGCGCCTAAGCTACCGCTCACACTACCGGCGGCGCTCCGCGCGTCTGGACGGACACCGGACTCTCGTGCGTGCTGCACTCCTTAACTTCGTGCCGTTTGAACTGCGTGCACAGTTTGCATCAGCCAGCTGGGTGAGAAGCAGTTATTTGTTTTTTTTTTAATTTATTTTTCCTCCTCTTGCCTGCGCTTCTTCAAGTGAACTTTCCATGACGGACTTGCTTCGGCTCTGACTCCTCTACAGCCGGGTTTGGATTTGCATGCTGATGCCAGAGAGCAGCGGGATTGCAGTTTAAAAGAGGGATGCAAAACGGGGAACATTTGTCACTTTAAAGGAGTCGAGTGGCCAACCTGAGCGAATTTGGATTACCTGATGACTCTTCAAAAGGTGCATTTAGCCTTCGGTCCCACAGACCGAGATCGCGGATAACAAACGGACCCGTAAGTGCAGCGCAAAAAACAAAAAACGGGATGTAAAATTCGGGAAGACATGAAAAAGAACTGAGTAAAGCGCGCTACCTTTATGTTTCAGAGACGGCTAACTGCACGGATGCCTTAAAAACGGAACAAAAGTTTCCAAAAATTGTGCTACGCGGACGATGGATTTAAAGGGGAAATCGTAAATTGCCGGTACGTATCATCGGCGCATCACCGAGGACTTTTTTTGCGAAAGCTCTCGGACGGAATGGCTTCAGCAGGCGGACACTTGAAAGTATCTGCTTCGAAAAAGAGGGCGCAGAAAACGGCCGTTGCTGTTCTGCTTGGACGGTTCTAGAGTGACGAGAGCTGATTGCGGTGGTCGCACCAATTCTCTTGGCTCTAGGAAAGGAAAAATTGGCTACCTGTCTGCCCCATACCTGTAGAGCTGCGTATGACGAGGAGTATCCAGCCTTTTGCCCCATGCTGGTTCCGAAGACACGTGAGCGCTCCTCTGTTTCCTGACACCGGGTATTCGACGGACTGTGCGATTTAATGGTCATCATTGACCACTCGACGATTGTTGGAAAATAAAACTTTTGCTGGGGTGGGGAATTCCTCAAAGCGACCTGAATCACTTCCCTTGCGCCGATCTTGTGCGGGCCATAATGGTTCAGCTGGAGTTGTCTCTACTGGTTTTCAGCCTTATGTCCTGGTTCTTCGTTTGTGCGGACGATGCTGGCAAAGTGATTTCTGACCGGTACGCCGTCTACTGGAACAGCACCAACCCCAGGTAAGCTCGTACACGGTGGGAATTTCCACACGGGGGGGTTGGTTTGTACTTGACGGGTGGATTCAGGTGATGGGTTATGGGTTGAGTAGGGACGTGGAACGTACAGCTTGGTCAAAGAGACCAGTAAGTAGCAGCGTGCAACTTTAGATCTGCGCAAGCCCTGTGACTTCGGCTTTGGATTATTTTGGGATGCACCTGGGGGTTGAATTTGCTTCAGTTCTCCACGTCTAACGAGTTTACCAGGTGTGTGTCAGCGAACTGCCAGAATAAAACCAAAGGAAATCACGGAGCTCGACTCGGGGTGCCAGTCTCGGATTTGGACACCGCAGCAGCGGCTTCACGTCCCCCACCACAACCTGGCTGGCCTGTTTTGTAGTATATGAGATTTTAAACGTTTGAAACTGTAAATACTCCATAACCACACACCGATAGTCATCTCCAGGGGAGATTTGCTTTGATCGTTCCTAGTTCGCTATGGGTCACTGGGCGCCAGACAGCCCATCCTGTCCACATCTCCGCTACTTTGCAACTGGCAAATGATCTGCGTCGCGCGTAGACGCATTCGAAGGAAATAAAGAGAGAGGGAGAGAGGGAATCTTGCAGCTTTTATAATTAATAATTCAGCGAAACCGCCCTCGCAGTTGTATCGTTAGCCTAATTTATGAGGACTATTGGAAGAGAGCAATGAAATGTGATTTGGGGACTCGTTTTCTTCCACTGGCACTCGTATATTTGATGTGCTGCCTTTTCATTTCAAATAAATTACTTGATTTCATGAAAATAGCCGTTTAATGACAATTCAATTCCTCTTGTGTCTTTGTGATGAATAAGACAAACCCAACAAATCGAGAAATTCCTTGATGGCCAATTAAAGGATTTCTCTTCTGAGGAAGAAGCTATTTGTTTCGATAGCAGCAAGACGCCTGGTTATGTGGTGCCAATGAGCGTCGTCTGTATGTCCTTCTGTCAGCCTGTCACCGGCTCTCCAAAAGTTTTGTTCACCTCCACGCCAAAAGACAAAGCGAGTGAGGACGCGTCCCTTCTGCTTCTGTTTGGAGCCCTTGATTTGGCAGTCGCCGTATAGCTTGCACTCGCGCATCAGGGCATGTTGCCTATCTTTAACAGGAGAGAAGGCTGATCGATTCTCGCGTGTCACCGGAGGTCACTAAGCGGAGTGCGGCTCAGTGAAAGCGAACGGAGCAACTGCAGGGCGTGTGGCTGTTTATCCATGGCTGGAGAGGCTGCCGGGCGACTCGTAACTGGAGGCAGTAACTAGACAATCTCAAAAAGAGAAACGGACTCCATGATAAGCCGAAAAAAGGCTGCAAAAAAAAAAAAAAAAAATCTCAGCAAATATGTAGCCCGAATAACTTTACGAACAAAGCACACAGAAAAGAGCAGATTTACAGAAAAGACCTCCGCGGCAAGCTGGGTGGCCATTCGGGCTAAAAAATAAATGAAAAAGTGGGCAGCAGTTAAAGTCGCGTGTGTCTGGAAAAGCGCAACAACAACAAAAAAATATGGAATTGAATGCGTGGAATCGGCGGGAGGAAAGTGGAAAGCCGCTCGGTAAACGTTAGTTGGCATTTCTGGAAGTTCGGCTAAAAAAGTTTGATGGGTTGGAATTTAAAAATTAAAAAAAAAAAAAGTAAGAAGCAAGACATTTGTATTGTGGCATTACAGTGCTGTGAGCGCCGTTGTTTTCAGGAAAGATTGTATTGAAACTTGAGCGAAAGACAAGGGCGAGGAGAAAAACACAAAAGGGTAGTTGTTTTGTTGGCACCGGTGGGTCCACTCAGTGGACACGTTAAATGTGCCAGTAGGTTATTCACACCTGAAGAACAGACAGCGTGTGATGAATGTCTAGTTGGGGGGGAAAAAATCAAGAAAAGTAAAGAAGGACTGATTTCAGGTGGACGTCTGAATTCTTCCCAAATGTTTGATTGTTTTACTTGGCACATCGCACTGACAAAGTCACAAACACGACGGATAAAACTTAACTAGCTGGGTCTCTTTTGGACTAAATGTGTCCAGGGCGTGATTCATGTACTGTATGTAGGTATGTATGTATACACTGTGCCTGTGTGTGTGTGTGTGTGTGTGTGTATTACAGCATGCATATTTATGTGTGTACGTATGTGATAAAAGGCTTTTTTCAACGCTGAAAAGGAAGGTTAAAAACACAACATTTTGGGTACCCAACAAGCGATTAGTGTGAATAAATAGAGAGAAAAAGAGAGAGAGCGGTATGTTTAGAAATATACGTATAATAAATGTACGTTTGTATAGTATATATATATATATATATATATATATATATATATATATATATATATATATATATATATATATATATATATACACACATTTATATATAGGGCACAAAAAACATTCTAAGGCCGTGATTTGGATATTCATATCACACTCTTGACAAAAAAAAAATCAATCAAATTTTTTAATTGATTGATAAAGTCGATAAAAATGTAACACTTTGGTTATATAAAAAAATGACATGAACAGGTAAAGAAAATCCCAATACGCAATATTATAACGAGCGTCCGCAGTTTGGTGCTTTGTTTGAGGGTCTGCATAATAAAACTTTCAACAAAGAATTTTAAAGAAGTTTGTTATTGTATTATAACCCTTTTTGTATACTTAAAAGGACAATATCTTTTTTTTTTTATTATTTGGGCAGTTTAAAAGCAAATATTTGGGTGGGAAAGTGTGTGTGTCTGTCTGCGTGTGTATTTGTAATAAATTTGAGGAATAATTATTTGTTAAATTAAAGTTACCAACTGATCGTAAGTCAGGAAAGGAATTTCGAATGTATTTTTTAGTTAATTTCAACTCCTTTCTATTTATCTATCTATCTATATGAACTTTTATATGTACATATGCTGTTTATCAGTCTTTTATATAAAATATCTATCTACCTATTTATTATATAGTGCTTTTTATATGTACATTTACTAATTATTAGTCTCTTATTCAGTCTATCTATTAAATACTGTCTTTCATATGAAGATTCTTTTATATTAAAAAGACTTTTATATAAAATATCTATCTATCTATCTATCTATCATATAGTGCCTTTGTATATATACTATTTATTAGACCTTTATGTAAAATATCTACCTCACTATCTATTACATTGCACTTTTAATATGTAAGTTTGCTAATTATCAGTCTATTATTTAATCTGTCCATTGTGTTTTTCATATGTAGGTTTACTATTTTTTTTTACAATATCACACTATGTCATTTACTATATACTATTTATTTACTATATCAGATATCCATCTCTCTGTTCACTGCGTTTTCATAATGTATGTTTACTATTTATCAGCCTTCTGTATAAAGTATGTATTAATCTATTATATAGTGCCTTTCATATCTATCTATCTATCTATCTATCTATCTATCTATCTATCTATCTATCTATCTAATAGTGCCTTTGTATGTATACTATTTATTAGATATTTATGTAAAATATCTACATAACTATCTATTACATTGTGCTTTTTATGTACGTTTACTAATTGTCAGTCTTTTATTTAATCTGCCTATTGTATAGTGTTTTTCATATGGACGTTTACTATTTATTTACTATATCAGGTATCTATCTATCTGTTCACTGTGTTCGTGTTCGTTTACTATTTATCAGCCTTCTGTATTTATTAATCTGTATTATTAATGTTATATAGTGCCTTTCCTATCTATCTATCTATCTATCTATCTATCTATCTATCTATCTATCTATCTATCTATCTATCTATCTATCTATCTATCTATCTATCTATATAAGCTGTTACTGAAAAGAAGCTAAACTGTATACATTTGAATCTTCTTCTGTTAAGCAGAGAAGAAACAGCTCTTGGCTATAAAAGGTTCATGGGGGATGGTTTTGTGGGGGGGGGGGGGGGGGTCAGAGAAAGAAACTTTTTTCGGACTTTTGTGGCTAATTGAAATGAACTCGGTCTCGAAGAGGCTAACATTAGCATAGGGAACAACAAAAGAGCCCCGCAGGACCTTTGTCTTTGTCTTTGTCTTTGTATTGCACAGTGGAGGAGGGCTCAGAAAGTGCGCACTGCCAGAGGAGGGAATTCCTTGCAAGTTGACCCAAAACTTAAGTTCAATGGATTTCGCAGATTATTATTTGTCGATCAGAAAGTGACAAGAATTTGATGTAAAGTTAGTTTGGATTCTCGGTGAATTTATTGAATTATTTGAAATCTGTTTTCCACTGGTAAACTGTTTCAACTATCATTATGATGATGATGATGAATGTGATACTGTAGTTGATTTTTTTTTCTTGTATTAAAGCCCCCCGCTCCAAGCTAAGCCCCCCAGCTCGCACACTCCGGAGTTTCTAGTTGCTTTTTCTATGGCTTTAGCTGGCGGCTTGTTTTCAGGGTGGCCGCCAGCCTCATTCTGCAGAGCGGCCTTTTATATTAAGAGGGCCATCGCGGTGCATTTCGCAGAAAGCCGAGTGCCGCTGTCTTGATGGGCAAACACAAAGCCTGGAAGGTGAAAGTGCAGGAGGTTACTGAAATGAATTGGAGAGCCGGGCCGCCCGAGAGCCTTCGCTCGTCCCTCGCTCTCCCAGCCATTTGTGCGTCGGCCGCGGTGCGTGAACGTTTGTCTTCATTTTGATTTCCTGACGGCCTCTTTTTGCACTTTTTTTTTTTTTTTTTTTTGATTCCACGTAATTCTTAAAACGCTGGCAGTTGTCCTGGAAATGAGTTTATATTTGATTGCCGTTCGGTGATTTGTAACTGAACTCTACAAGTTAAGATTATTTTTTTAAGTAACGCCTTTTTGAAATTTAAAACGATTTGGGAAACCTGAAACTGTCGAAAGGTGTTTGTCACCAGCAGTCCCGTCGGATTATTCACTGCAGCAGTGGAGGGATCAGTCACTTGAAAAGAATATTAAACGAATCCATAGCTAACCTTGACGAGAAAGAAAGAGAGAAAGAAAAAGAGAAAGAAAGAAAGAAAACCAGCGGAGAATCTTGCGTGTCATCTGCGTGACCCCTGCATTCCATTACACCGAATCCTCCTTGTAGCACAAGATAACCTAAAAACGAAACTTCTTCCACTCTCGCTGTTTTTCGATTTTAAAGGAGGGATAGATGGGCAGAGTAGGCGTGTGGCGGCTCCTTCTGTCGCTTTTTTTCCCTTTTCTTTATTTTTTAAATCCCAGGACAAGCGCTGTCCCAGATTTCAAAAAGAAGATCCGAATCTTGTCCGACTTCTCGCAGGGACTTCATCATGCTGGCAAATCCCTTATGTGCCTCACTTTCATGAGGACACGCGACCCCATGTTGAGTGGACTTGAGGAGATCACTGACCGGCCAGGTCTCACTCTCGATCTGTTCTGGAATGTGCGGCTGTGTGAATTGGACAAAAGTGGGAAATCACTGAAGAATAGTCGGACAAGCCGGGGCTGCTGTGTGGCAGTGAAGTGACAGTTGTGACAAGTTGGTGACATCAGGGCTCATCGGTATTTGCACTTCTCTACCATTCATTCATTCATTCATTTTTCAAACCTGCTTACCTCAATACGTCAGCCGTTAGATCTCGGCATACAAATCGTTCTTTAAATTTTATTTTTCTTTCAGGTTTCTGTTCAAAATGGGTCATTTTTTTGACAGTTTCACCCTCAATGGAGCTTATTTACAGCATACGGTATATTTAAATATGTATAATTACTATTAATCAATCAAAGCTTTATTGTCGAGTACAGTGTACCCTGGTAATGAGATTCGCTTTTGAGTATCCTGAAATGTTCCAACTTCTATCTATCTATCTATCTATCTATCTATCTATCTATCTATCTATCTATCTATCTATCTATCTATCTATCTATCTATCTATCTATCTATCTATCTATCTATCTATCTATCTATCTATCTATCTATCTATCTATCTATCTATCTATCTAATCCTGCTGACTATGCTATCTATCTATCCTGAAGCTCAGCAGGTTCAGGCCCAGCCAGTACTTTGATGGGAGACCATCCCGGAAAAGCGTGGGTTGCTGCTGGAAGAGTGTTTTTTTTAGGGCTAGCAGGGAACGCTGACCCTGTGGTCTGGATGTGGATGTGGTGACAGGGACACTGCTGTGCTGTAAAAATGGCACCATCCTTCGGATGAGATGTAAAAATACAAGGTCCTGACTCTCTGTGGTCATTAAAGATCCCTGGACATCCTTCATAAGGAGTCGGGTGTATCCTGATTTCCTGATATCCATGTCATTCTGGCCCCCCTAATCACCCCCTGTCTCTAATTGTCTTTCTCTTTCATCCCTTCACCACCTAACAGCGACTGTGTGGTGAGCATACTGGTGCAAAAATGGCTGCCGTCGCGTCATCCAGGTGGGTGCTGCAGATCAGTGGTGGTTGAAGTGGCTGCCCACTCCCTGAAGCACCTTGAGCAGTGAGAAAAGTGCTATATAAACATAAAGAATTATTATTATTAAGATAAAGAATCGATGGGCCTAATCAACAGCACCTCTGACTCACGAAGACATGAGTGAAGATGGTGCAGTGACCTGGACAGGAGAGATGGCGTCACGTTTGTCGTGGCAAGTGAGGTGTCAAAAGGAAGGATGGAGGTTGGTATAGATCATGGAATAGATAGATAGATAGATAGATGTCAAAGGCACTATATAATAGATAGATAGATATATACTTTATTAATCCCAAGGGGAAATTCACATACTCCAGCAGCACCTTACTGATACAAAAAACAATATTAAATTAAAGATTGATAATAATGCAAGTAAAACAGATAATAACTTTGTATAATGTTAATGTTTACCCCCCCGGGTGGAATTGAAGAGTCGCATAGTGTGGTGGAGGAACGATCTCCTCAGTCTGTCAGTGGAGCAGGACGGTGACAGCAGTCTGTCGCTGAAGCTGCTCCTCTGTCTGGAGATGATCCTGTTCAGTGGATGCAGTGGATTCTCCATGATTGACAGGAGTCTTCTCAGCGCCCGTCATCGCTCTGCCACATATGTTAAACTGTCCAGCTCCATGCCTACAATAGAGCCTGCCTTCCTCACCAGTTTGTCCAGGCGTGAGGCGTCTTTCTTCTTTATGCTGCCTCCCCAGCACACCACTGCATAGAAGAGGGCGCTCGCCACAACCGTCTGATAGAACATCTGCAGCATCTTATTGCAGATGTTGAAGGACGCCAGCCTTCTAAGGAAGTATAACCAGCTCTGTCCTTTCTTACACAGAGCATCAGTATTGGCAGTCCAGTCCAGTTTATCATCCAGCTGCACTCCCAGGTATTTATAGGTCTGCACCCTCTGCACACAGTCACCTCTGATGATCACGGGGTCCATGAGGGGTCTGGTCCTCCTAAAATCCACCACCAGCTCCTTGGTTTTGCTGGTGTTCAGGTGTAGGTGGTTTGAGTCGCACCATTTAACAAAGTCCTTGGTTAGGTTCCTATACTCCTCCTCCTGCCCACTGCTGATGCAGCCCACGATAGCAGTGTCGTCAGCGAACTTTTGCACATGGCAGGACTCCGAGTTGTGAGAAAGAGAAAAGTACAGAGAAAGTCCAGTCCCCTGTGGCGCTCCTGTGTTGCTGACCACAATGTCAGATGTGCAGTTCCCAAGACGCACATACTGAGGTTTGTCTGTAAGATAGTCCACGATCCATGCCACCAGGTATGAATACATAGGATGAATGTATGAATACAATAGGAATACATACTTTGTAAGAGCACATTCACGGCCAAGTGCGGGTGCCATGAGCTGTGGCTGTGAGCTTTACTAAAAGTGCAAAGGACGGTGACACTGTTACCATTGCCAGTCACTCTGTGGAGCTGTGACTAAGAAATGTCACGAGTCCCCTTTACCACTATTGATATTGCGCCCTGAAGAAATGCACAGTAATTTGACTGCTTAAACGATCTCGACACTCAGACTCCCACATTCAAAAGCCATTGGAAACCCCAAGGACACCCACCGGCACTTCGTGAAACTGCAAGGGGAACCTTCTGAAACTCCAAGGTGGACCACCTCTCTGCTATCAATGGTGACACACACACACACACACACTCGGGAAGCTACAACCTCCTGTGGTCCCCAAATATTTAGTATAATAAATGGTGGTCTCCACTACACAAAGAGGCTGAACTGTTCTACATAATGGGTGGGCTGCTTGCCTTTCAGCCACATTTAAAAGATATGGAAATACTTTCTGTCTCACCTTCCCCCACTGTACAAATATACCCGGGCAATGCTGGGCACTTTGGCTAGTAAATAAATACAAATGGCCAACTACCTGACTAACTAAACAAATCGATCGACCAATCAATCAATCAATACATACACTCTCCAAAATAAAGTGGCTCATCAGAGCGATGCCATAGGGTGGGGTGCCCATTCTGATCCTGGAGGGCTTCAATGGCTGCCTCTTTCTCCATCGGTGACTGATTTCTGCTCTTCGTACCCCTTAAGTTTTAATTGGTGCGTGTTTTTAAGACTCGGACCACTGAATTTTTCTTAATTTTCAGCCAAGCAAAAACGAGATGTGAAGTTCGTGAGCCAAAAGATGACCAGCAAAGTCGGAACCGCAAACTCCAACCAATTCTACTCCAATCAGTTTCTTAATGAGAAGTCGCCTCTCGTCGTTAAATGAACTTGTTACTGAACTCCCTGCCCTGTCGGTGCCCTCAAACTCTGCCACAGCTGACATTTCCAGAACATTCTTTTCTCACGGAGCACCATCACCGTGTTTTGTGGGCCTGAGCAGATCAGCGTAACGGAGGCCTGCACCTTTCTTTATTTTCAGATGTTGCATGATGGGCGCAGGTTTTGCTCGTTTTGGATCTCGTTATTGCTTGGCTGCTAATTAAGGAAATAAAGAAACAATTAAGGGGTCCGAGTCTTAAATGAAGCAAAAGTCGTTAATTAGCAACCAAAACTGGTCGCAAATTAAATAAAGGGTACAGATGAAAAACTCTGTAAGATCAGAGTTGGACACCCCTGCTATGGTGGGGAACCATTTCTGGTTGCCAAAAGAAACGTCCACGTGAAGTTTCCAGAGAGACAGATCCTTCATTTTTTTAGATCTGTAAAAAGGTTCCATAATATTCATAAATATGTGAGAACGGATTGGTGAAATGCCAGCGGATTCTTGATTTTTAAAGGACTCGGTCAGGTTCTCCTGATCTGTTAGCAGCGTCGTCTCCAAAATATCACGTCAAGCCCACCCACACATCCATGCTGCCAGTAGTCATAATTCTTGTTGGATTTTAGGGAGTTCATCACATCCTGTACCCAACCAGTATGTCAGACGGTATCCCCTTAATATGTTACTCTTTAGACGTGGGGGCCATCCATCATATCCTGCAAGTTCTCCTACTGTTCATGAAAGATCTCTGCTTTGTCCACACAAGCATTTCATGTCCAAAGATCCCTATACAGAAGGAAATGGCTCTTTGCAGAGGAGCGGTTCAGTGAGCCATCGACTCGACGATGACACCGCCCACCCATTTGTCCATCTCTGGCACCCCGTGTCTTGGTGGGAGAGCAGCCCAGTTTAGGAAAGGCATTTGATACTGGATAAAGGATGAGATAAATGGATGGAATGAAGGAGCCTGTGGAAAGGGGTGGTAGCAATTGGGGGCTCATGAGGGCATGCAATCCTCAATCACGCTGCTTCACTTCTGGTTTGGACTCCACATGGTAAACCATGTGCAGGAAATTACACGACTCTGGGTGGACCCCTTTGCTGGGATGGTCGTTTGAGTCGAGCTTAGTCAGGACCTCAACTCTGACTGTGCTGCCATGGGTGGCCCCTATCAGGAGAGCACAACACCCCGATGGCATCCATCAGAGGACCATTGATCACGCAAACCGCTCCAGCACAGTAAGGCGCGGACTCAGCGTAGCCGACGAGGAACCACCCAAACCTGTTCAAGTACTGTCTGTCACTGAACTAACATTTTTACAACTGTATTTCATTTATTTCTTAATCTTCCAACTCTAGTGGGACATCCACATTGTTAGAAGATGTCGTGTCCCCTACACTCGTGCGCCCAAAACCAGACCTCCCCCAGCACGTCGCCATCTTGAACTTGATGTTGAAATTGCTATGGATGTCTCTTGGTGTTCCGTCTCGATACATAATAAGTAAATACAATTAAACAACACAATAACTTACGATAAAAGAGACCAGCACAACAACATATACAGTGGTGTGAAAAACTATTTGCCCCCTTCCTGATTTCTTATTCTTTTGCATGTTTGTCACACAATATGTTTCTGATCATCAAACACATTTAACCATTAGTCAAATATAACACAAATAAACACAAAATGCAGTTTGTAAATGGTGGTTTTTATTATTTAGGGAGAAAAAAAAATCCAAACCTACATGGCCCTGTGTGAAAAAGTAATTGCCCCCTGAACCTAATAACTGGTTGGGCCACCCTTAGCAGCAATAACTGCAATCAAGCGTTTGCGATAACTTGCAATGAGTCTTTTACAGCGCTCTGGAGGAATTTTGGCCCACTCATCTTTGCAAAATTGTTGTAATTCAGCTTTATTTGAGGGTTTTCTAGCATGAACCGCCTTTTTAAGGTCATGCCATAGCTTCTCAATTGGATTCAGGTCAGGACTTTGACTAGGCCACTTCAAAGTCTTCATTTTGTTTTTCTTCAGCCATTCAGAGGTGGATTTGCTGGTGTGTTTTGGGTCATTGTCCTGTTGCAGCACCCAAGATCGCTTCAGCTTGAGTTGATGAACAGATGGCCGGACATTCTCCTTCAGGATTTTTTGGTAGACAGTAGAATTCATGGTTCCATCTATCACAGCAAGCCTTCCAGGTCCTGAAGCAGCAAAACAACCCCAGACCATCACACTACCACCACCATATTTTACTGTTGGTATGATGATCTTTTTCTGAAATGCTGTGTTCCTTTTACGCCAGATGTAACGGGACATTTGCCTTCCAAAAAGTTCAACTTTTGACTCATCAGTCCACAAGGTATTTTCCCAAAAGTCTTGGCAATCATTGAGATGTTTCTTAGCAAAATTGAGACGAGCCCTAATGTTCTTTTTGCTTAACAGTGGTTTGCGTCTTGGAAATCTGCCATGCAGGCCGTTTTTGCCCAGTCTCTTTCTTATGGTGGAGTCGTGAACACTGACCTTAATTGAGGCAAGTGAGGCCTGCAGTTCTTTAGACGTTGTCCTGGGGTCTTTTGTGACCTCTCAGATGAGTCGTCTCTGCGCTCTTGGGGTAATTTTGGTCGGCCGGCCACTCCTGGGAAGGTTCACCACTGTTCTGTGTTTTTGCCATTTGTGGATAATGGCTCTCACTGTGGTTCGCTGGAGTCCCAAAGCTTTAGAAATGGCTTTATAACCTTTACCAGACTGATAGATCTCAATTACTTCTGTTCTCATTTGTTCCTGAATTTCTTTGGATCTTGGCATGATGTCTAGCTTTTGAGGTGCTTTTGGTCTACTTCTCTGTGTCAGGCAGCTCCTATTTAAGTGATTTCTTGATTGAAACAGGTGTGGCAGTAATCAGGCCTGGGGGTGGCTATGGAAATTGAACTCAGGTGTGATACACCACAGTTAGGTTATTTTTTAACAAGGGGGCAATTACTTTTTCACACAGGGCCATGTAGGTTTGGATTTTTTTTCTCCCTAAATAATAAAAACCATCATTTAAAAACTGCATATTGTGTTTACTTGTGTTATATTTGACTAATGGTTAAATGTGTTTGATGATCAGAAACATTTTGTGTGACAAACATGCAAGAGAATAAGAAATCAGGAAGGGGGCAAATAGTTTTTCACACCACTGTACATAGATTGCATGGAGGAATCCAGAAAAGAGAGAGATGAATCAGACTTTGTTTAACCGGAGTGACTTGCAGTAGGACAGAAGCCCTTGAGGTGTCTAGTAGGCCTCGATTTCAGTCACCACTAACCTTTCTTTAAAAGAGATGGCTACCTGGGTGAGTATTGTCCATGATTCCTGGTCTGATATGTTTCCTGACCCAGTGATGTCCATTGCTCCTCAATGGAGTCCACTTTCACTTCCAAAATCCTTTCTGCTGTGTGAATAGCGCACTGCAGGTTTGTGTTTGGAGTGAGCAGATGAGCCACCATGCCAGACTGTTATGGTTGGGGTAATTGGGGAAGCTTTCAGTGATAGCTCTGTAAAACTGGACCAGTTATCAGGTACGTTTTAAGTCGATGGAGAAAAAAACTGTGCTGCTGAACTCTCTTGATGAGAGTAGTTCTGTTCTTATCCAAGTTTAGACTGTGAGTGATGGTGGGGCCAAGAAATTCGAATGATTCCACCCTCTACATAGTGACACCATTTATACTTAGGGTTGGAAGGGGTGAGGAATGTCTCCTAAAATCCACAGTCATTTCTACCATTTTTTAGGAATTCAGGTTTCGATTGTTGAGGGAACACCAACTGGCCACCTGATCCACCTCCATCCAATATAAGAGAGGAGACCATTCGCTCCTTGAAGCCCGTTTGTTTCCTAATAGCTAAGCTGTCCCCATATCTTATTCATATCCTTCTTAAAGGTCATTGAGGTTTCTGCTTCAACTCCACACCTCGCTAGTTGGTTCCAGAGTCCCACAACTTTCTCTGTAAACAAGTGTTTCTTGGCTTCTCCTTAATGTCCACTGGTGTCCTCAAGAACGTGAAATAATGTGACTGGATCTCCTTTTTCAATGCCTTTGAGGATTTTAAACACCTGGATGAGGTCTCCTCCGCTCAAGACTAAATTGGTTTCATTTTTTGGTATGGCACATCACTCCCATATATGATCAGGCTATTCAGGATGGGCGTGGTCAATGGAGGTGCAGTCATTACAACATTAGGACAATCTGAATGAGAGCAGGCCATTCAGCCCAACGAAGCTCGCCCATGTTGTATTCACTTAACTGTACCAAAATAACATCAAGTCAAGTTTTGAAGGACCCGAAGGTCTACCACACTACTTGGTCACTTATGTCATGTGTCTGTGGTTCTCTGTGTGTAGGAAAACTTTGTAATGTGTGCGCAAAATTTTCCTTTAGGATGTTTCCAACTGGTGTAGAGAGGGAAAAGGACAGGAGGCAGAACACACCCAGAAGGAGCGCCATGTTCAGGCATAGAGGACTTGACTGATATTCACCCATCTTCACTGGCCAGCGTCTGTTCCTTAGGAAGTCAGAGATTCAGGGGCTTGTGGCATTGTCCACATCCATACTGAGATGTTTGCTATGGAAAAGCTCTGGTTCAATTGTGTTAAATCCACAGCTGAAATCCACAAATAAGATCCTGGCCTAAGTAGCTGAGGTGACTAAAAGTGCCACCAATTAACAGATTTGTGAAATGCTGATTTTTACAGGACTCTTGCTAAGCTCCGGTTATCCCAATCTGTTTGGCTTCAGGGGGTCATTTAGGTTGGCTAGGCAACCCCAGATATATCTTGTCAAGTCCAACCACGCATCCCTGCTGTTGAGTTTAATGTTGGATTCTGGGGACTTCATCACATCATGTGCCCCTTACTATTTCAGATGTCTCCCCTTAATGTCTTGTTCAAAAATATCGGTTGTCCCATCTTCTCTTGTGAGGTCACCTACTATACATTCAAGACTTCTGTTTTGTCCCACAGAACCTTTCCAAAGGCCAAAGAACCAATTTCACGTCCAAAAGACCAAATGGCTCTTTGTCAAGGACAGCATCCAGGAGGAACCCCGTGACTCAGTAAAGTGCCTCTTTAAGACTGTACCTCAATTATTTCTTTATCTCCCTCGTATGAGCAGGGCATTAGAACTTTGTTAGACATTTTTGTGCCTCCTGCACTCATTCATGCACACCCAGACACCCTCCACACGTCACCCTCTGCGCTCCACGTCCAGTCTGGAGTCCAGTTGGCAGACCTGCTGCACCAGCCCCTTCACTAATGAGGGTTTCATTCTTCTCCACCATACCTCGATAAAGTTTAAGGTGACCGCAGCCCTGCTGAATTTCACAGACTTCACAAATTAGTAATCTGTCTTCTTATTTTTCTCATCCTGTGTGATGATCTGTTTAATGTTTAATTATGAAGGGCATGATATTCAACTAGCTGTGACGTATTTTATATGGATTTTCTTCTATTGTCTGGACCCTCTAATTCCATTGAAGAGTTGCTGCAAGTCAGAGTAGAACTTGGTAGGTGAGCCCGTTTTACTTGGGGGGCACCCCCTTGACAAGGCCTCATCACTGGGCTCCCAGGGCACACACGTGACTCCATACCTCATGCAGAATACAGAAGACAACTCTCTTAACCCATCAAGCCAAAGGTAAACTCAGGTGGCTCCAGGTCTCTAACTTGACAGGACGTCTTGTCTTCCATTTTGATATCTGTAAGGGATGGCTGGCAGCCTTACCAGGCTGGGATGCCAACGAGATGGAAGGACTGGGGAAGAGAGTGTGCACACGGCATTATCCCCCCGGAGTACTAGATGGCAGCCCGCCCCCCTGCCTTGAATTCCCACAAGGCAGCATGGGACATGTTGTTCTTTGACTCCGCCCTGTTGGGTTCCACAGGGTGCCACTAGAGGGTGCTGCAGGGACTGGGTAGCTCAATTTCATGGGGTTTCCATCTCACCTGGAATTGCTTTCAGACCCTGGAAGACTGGAAATACTCCTGGGTGGGAGATAAAAGGAGCTGCCTGCCTCAGATGGACAAGCCAAAGGTGGGTGGAAAGGTGGACAAGGGCTAGTGAGGAAGAGTAGAGGAGGCAGGGACCAGTGAGAGATAGAGAAGAAGACAAAGAGTGTGCTGTCTTATGTTTTATTGTACTTGTGGAAGTTGTGGCAAGAAACGTGCATTGCGGAAGAGTTTCCCACAATAAAAGACTCTTTGTGCTTTTAACTTGTGTTGGGTGTTTGGGGAGCTGGAATGCCCCCTGGTGTCCACCCATCTCATTCAGTGAGTACCCAATCCAGAATGGGGCACCACTTCCATTGTAGCGTATACACAGTCGTTCATCGAGACTGGCATCAGGACAGTTTAGACTTTGCAGTCAACCTTTTGATGTTTGGGGAATTCAGAGGAAAAAAATTACAAGGGCAGTGGGAGAAGGGGTAAGCTCGATGGCTCCTGCAGGCTTGGATTTGAACCCGGGTCCTTAGAGGTGTGAGGCAGCAGTGATAAAATGTCTGTGAAAATTAGCATATAAATGAATGCTCATCATCAAGGACTGGTTTTTACCTTTTGCCCATTGTTGCCGGGGTAAACTCTGGGACCCCTGTAACCTGAACTGGAATTACTGGGATGGGGAATGGGACGTATACAAGTAATAATAATAAAAGTAAGAATGTGTATATAGCTCCTTTTTCAAATTCGAGGTTGCTACACATCACACTAAATAACAAAACAATACAACACAGATCCAACAATGAAGCAACAAAAACAGAACACATTTTTAAAAAATTGAGACCGCAAATCACACAACAAAAAAACAAATATAAAATGAATGAAAACAAAATCTGCATGAACTACGACAGCGGTTCTCAAACTGTGGGGCGTGCCCCCCTAGGGGGGCGCAAAGTAACAAAAAAAGGGGCGCGAATGTTGCCATCTGTGGCGTAATTTCGCTATTCGTAGGGAAATTTTAAACTTGTAGCAGTGTCTCGGCAGCAAAAAATATAGGAATAAATTTTATTAGGGTTTTAAAAAAAAACGTTAGGGGGGGCACGATTAAGGTTGAGAAACGCTACTACGAGTTAAGAAAAGCACTGGCAGCAAAAGAAGGGACTTTGTAGCAAGTAGGCAGACAGCGGGGCCTTAGTGGATTGGACACCGAACCAGAAATGAAAAGTTTGCCACTCCAAGGTGTGATGTCCCTGAGAGCGTCATTTAGCCTGCCTGCTCTCAAGCTGTGTTCTTGTAAACGTGCCCTGGCACAGTGTTCACTATAGTAGTGTGAAATATTAAATTCATTCATTTTAAGTGCTGTGAAATATAAAATTCAGTCCTCATTTTCCACCGCGAACTGATCCAGAGTTCAGAATTCAGAGTTCTCTGGATCAGTTCGCAGCCAAGTATGAAGTGGCTGGGATGGGAATCAGCACCTCCAAATCCGAGACCATGGTCCTCAGCCGGAAAAGGGTGGAGTGCCCTCTCAGGGTTGGTAGCGAGATCCTGCCCCAAGTGGAGGAGTTCAAGTATCTTGGGGTCTTGTTCACGAGTGAGGGAAGAATGAAGCGTGAGATCGACAGGCGGATCGGTGCGGCATCTGTAGTGATGAGGGCTCTGCATCGGTCTGTCGTGGTGAAAAAGGAGCTGAGCCGCAAGGCGAAGCTCTCAATTTACCAGTCAGTCTACGTTCCTACCCTCACCTATGGTCATGAGCTATGGGTAGTGACCGAAAGAACGAGATCGTGAATACAAGCGGCTGAAATGAGTTTCCTCCGCAGGGTGTCTGGGCTCTCCCTTAAAGATAGGGTGAGAAGCTCAGTCATCTGGGAGGGACTCAAAGTAGAGCCGCTGCTCCTCCGAAACGAGAGGAGTCAGATGAGGTGGCTCGGGCATCTGATCAGGATGCCTCCTGGACGCCTCCCTGGTGAGGTGTTCTGGGCACATCCAACCGGGAGGAGGCCCCGGCGAAGGCCCAGGACACGCTGGAGGGACTATGTCTCTCGGCTGGCCTGGGAACGCCTTGGGATTCTCCCGGAAGAGCTAGAAGAAGTGGCCGGGGAGAGGGAAGTCTGGGCATCTCTGCTCAAGCTGCTGCCCCCACGACCCAACCTCGGATAAGCGGAAGACAATGGATGGATGGATGGATGGATGGATTTTCCACTGCTTATTCGAAGGCAGGTCACAAGGACAACAGTTTTAGCAATGAGGCCCAAACATCCTTCTCCCTGGCCACACTTGTCAACTCATACTGTGAGATTCCAAGGCATTTCCAGGCCATCGAGCAGACATAATCCTCCCAATGAGCCCTGGGTCTCCTCCCAGCTGGCTATGCCCATAAAACCTCCACAGGGAGGCGTCCAGGAGGCACCCGTATCACCTTAATTGGCTCCTCTCGATGTGGAGGGTCAACGGCTCTACTCCGAGCCTCTCCTGACTCTCACCCTGTCTGTAAGGGAGAGTCCCCCCGACTCTGAGGAGAAAGCTCATTTTGGCCACTTGTGCCCGCAATCTCATTCCTTTGGTTGTTACACAACGCTCATGACCATAGGTGATGGTAGGGATGTAGATTGACTGGTAAATCGAGATCTTTGCCTTCTGACTCGGCTCCTTCTTCAGCACTGCAGATCGGTATGGCATCTTCATATCTACACTCACCGCCCCAATCTGTTTGTAGATCTCGCCCTCCCTTTAACACCCTTCACTCATGAACAAGACCTCCTTGAGGTAGTAACTCGCCTCGCTTCCCACTCGGAGAGGACAGTCCACCCTTTTCCCTACTGAAGACCATGACCTCAGATTTAGAGGTGCTGATCTTCATTCCTACCACTTCACACTCGGTTGTAAAACTGTCCCAGTGCATGCTGGAGTAACCAATTCAAATAAGCCAATGGCCACATTTCAAAATGAGATACCACCATCTGGGAGCGCCTCGGTTTTATAGTCCCCGGCTGGAAGGGGCCGAGCTGGTGGCTCTCATTGGGCAGATTCTCTGCGCTGTGGATGGAGAAAGAGATGATACTATTAAGTGACATACCCCACTCGAGTCCTGGAGTAATCTCCCTTACCTTGGATGAGCCTGGAAGGAGACCTTCTGACATGCATGCGTGACAATATGCAGCATGTGTATGAAAATGTACTGTAAGAACAAGAGGAGACAATAAGAAGGGTTGGGACACCCGTGGGCAAACCCCATATATTCAAAATTCAAAAGTAAACAAAAAGAACGTTCAAGAAACATCTTTTCAGATGGGAGTCTGGCTCTGACCAACTCGAAGATATTGAAGCTTACGAGTTTTTGTACTTCTGGCAGGAAGAGGAGGTGGAAAGACAACAGAAGTGATGTCCGTGGTGGAAAGGCCGTCAATCTTCCGGTCTGCAAAGGGAGAAGAAGAGAAGACGTTGTCACACAGTGCCCACCCCTGGAGCGGCAGAGAATTACCATCACTGGAGACCTTAAACTGTCCCCTGTACGCACACATTTGACATTATATGTATAATCTATATATTTTAGCATTGTTGTGGTGCTGTCAAATGTCAAGAGGTATGCCTTGATTTCATGTCAGGGTCTCAGTGGCACCAGACAGTGGGACATTCCTTGCACATGATTGCTTGTCTGGCGGTTCTCCACACTTCGGCGTCAGCAGAATTGGCCTTCTGTGTTGTTGTGACATACAATTGGAGGTGGCACCGCTGTTTCTCCAAGGTCTGGATGAGCCCAATGAGGTCTGTGGGTTCTACCATGACTCCTATGGACATCCTGACGACTGCGTCACTGTCACAGTATGAAATGAAGCAAGGAAAGAATTCAACTGAGGGAAGACAAATAAAATTAAAACAAAAATAAGAAATGAAACTTAAAGATCAACAACTACAGCTGGATGATCCAAATTCTTTAGTTTATTGCTTTTTCAAGGTAGGAGCTCTGTCTCAACAGTGAATGACCTCGTCCAGTGGCTGGCAGGTTTGTATATCATGGAGCCTGGAAGAATTCCGGAAAAGAAGTTGACAGGTGACCTCACTAAAACATCTGAGTGTGCTTCAAAACTGCAGTGGAAAGGGAAGGCGACATTAGCAATGGCACCTCCCCCATATTGGGATGAAGTGGTACTGCTTATCTTATTAGAGCCCTGAGCCCCTGAAGGTGTCCCCTAAGTGCTTGTGTATGAGAGGTGAAACCGAAGAATGGGTCCAGCTTCGCGATTCGGTAGCTCCCCTGGATAACCAATTGGATTGCAGGTTTTTGTCACCTGCTTTACTTGACCTGAGCCACATAACTCCTCCCCCAGCCCTAATCTTAACCATAATGGAACCAGATGTTATCACTGATGTACGTATAATATAAAGTGAGTGGAGTGGAGCTCTGGTGGTCTGCAGCTGGAGTCTATTGAAAACTGAGGTCCTTACTCTCTGAGGTTGCATCTTTTGAAAAGAGTAAGCATGGTCAGGCCCGGCTTGTACTTGGATGGGAGACCACCTAGGAAAAGATGGGTTGATGCTGTAATAGGTGTTGGCAAGGCCAGCAGAGGGTGCTTACCCTGTGGTCTGTGTGTGGATCCCAGTGCCCCACTGGCAGTGACCAGGGTCACTGTGCTGTAAATATGGCGCCTTCATTTGAATGAGAGGTCCTGACTCTCTGTAGTCATTAAAAGATCCCTGACCATCTTTCGCAAAAGAGTAGGGTTGATCGGAATTTGCTGGCTAAATTGCCCATCACGGCCCCCATCTATTCTGGCCCCCCAAAACATCTATTATGTCTCTAAATGGCTAACTGTCTGTCTCACCCCTTCACCAACAGCTAAAGTGCGGTGAGCGTACAGGCGCAATAATGGATGCCATCACATCAACCAGGTGGGTACTACCCATTGATGGAGGTTGAAGGAGGCTGTCTATGTAAAGCACTTTGAGTAGTGAGAAAGGCACTATAGAAATGTAATTAGATAGACAGATGTGAAAGGCACTATATAAATAGACACATAAATTTGAAAGGCACTATATAAATAGATGGATAGATAGATATGAAAGGCACTATATAAACAGACACAAATGTGAAAGGCACTATATAAATAGATAGATGGATAGATAGATAGATGTGAAAGGCACTATATAATTAGATGGATAGATAGATGTGAAAGGCACTATATAAATAGACACATAAATGTGAAAGGCACTATATAAATAGATAGATGGATAGATAGATGTGAAAGGCACTATATAATTAGATGGATAGATAGATGTGAAAGGCACTATATAATTAGATGGATAGACAGAATTTTAGTTGTCCCCAGGGGAAATTTGGCTTTTAACAGAAGCTCTTTTAGAAATAATTATTAAGTGGAAAAATTCCACTAGATTTTGCTCTGTACAGATAAATAAATGCCCCACAGTTTATGAGAGTGAAAGAATATCACAATTTCAGTAACCCATCTTTATGCAGGAAATGGACACGTCACTTTTTTTGATTCTGACATTAATTGCTGCCCCTCATTTCCTCCTCGGTGGAGCAGATTTAAACGTGCATGGAGGAAGGTCCGCTGGGAGTTCCCCAGCAGTGCTTTCGTATTTTCCTTCATCCAGCTTTGCAGGTCAATCAACATCCGCCATCCCACCGCACGTGCGACATGGGCATACCGCACCTTCTTCACAACTTGTGACGAATCCCAAAGACGAAACCGTGACAAACACTAGTGGAGGACCGCAGGGGACTCCGTTTGCTTTGTAAATTGCGTTAGCTGTACTCACGTGTGCTGGGCCGTACTTTTCGGTATGCTTAGCGGACTGTCAGTTGGGAGAGGTGCCTTTCTTTCTTTCTTTCTTTCTTTCTTTCTTTCTTTCTTTCTTTCTTTCTGTCTGTCTGTCTGTCTGTCTGTCTGTCTGTCTGTCTGTCTGTCTGTCTGTCTGTCTTTCTTTCTTTCTTTCTTTCTTTCTTTCTTTCTTTCTCTTTTTTATACATTATATGCAATTCAAGGAGTGTGAAACCTAATTGTCAGCTGATCACGGATCTAAAAAAAAAACGCTGGGAGTGTGTGACTCCGTTTACACCGTCATGCCTGCCGGAAAACCTGAGCAGGAAGTGAAAAACCGAAGTGCAAGGTGACACCCCGCGTGGCTCCGGTGTCCTGCTTTATTCTGCCCTCTCCTCCCTTTTACTTTTCTGGTCGCTGATCACCTGAGGTCTTCCGCTTAACACACACGCACACACCCGAGCGCGCCTCGCTTTGACGTCTGTCGCTACCGCTTCAGTAGAAGCCAAAATGCTTCGAATGTACTGACTGAAATGAGCAGAACTGAATTTGATTTTTGGGATTTGGTGTTTATTAAATTCTGTTTATTTATTTTTAATACTGCATAATAATTATCAATTAGTATTAATTAAGGCAAGGTGGCACATTGGTTAAGGCTGCTTGTTCAGTACTGACTTGGGTGCCAATGTTATCTTAGTCACAGTCTGTATCGAGTCTCCATGTTGCTGTTCGTGTTCCTCTCACATTCAACAAATGACTCACAGCAGCCAGCCGTGTGTAACTGTGGCCAGAGACGAATGGCACCTCATCCAACGCTGGCTCTTGATGTCTGTGCCCAGTGCTGCTGACACAGACGATGGCTTCTTAGAAAACTAAGAAACAAAGTGGAATACAATAGTGGAGGTGATGGATCACTCCGTATTTCGAAACGCCAAGCAATTAACATTTTGCTCACTTTCCCAAGTTACATTTGCATTGTAAACAGCGCTGTGCAGAAATTTCCAGACCGTCTGAAAGATGATGGCCTGCAATAATATGAGCTTCATCTCAAACAGCTTAGTGTCGCGTCGTCCTCTAGCAGAACTTAAATGATTTATAAAGTGTATTCCTTACCAATCTGTGTTATATAGTGCATTGTCTTTCATGTACAATTTCATTCTTTTATATAATCTATTTATTATATAGTGCCTTTCAAATGTCCATTTACTATTCACCAGTCTTTCATATTATCTATCTATCTATCTATCTATCTATCTATCTATCTATCTATCTATCTATCTATCTGGTGCCTTTCATGTTTGTTTATTATTTATTATTTATTAGTATCGTTTATCAATCTATATGCATTATGTAGTGTCTTTCACGTATACTTTAATCAGACTTTACATAATCTGACTTTAATAGGTAAATTTACAATTTCAGTCTTTTATATAATTGATTCATTATATAGTGCCTTACAAATGTCTATTTACTATTTACAAGGGTTCACATCTATCTATCTATCTATCTATCTATCTATCTATCTATCTATCTATCTATCTATCATATAGTGCCTTTCCTGTCTATCTCTCTATGTATCATTTCTTTATTCACGTAATTTGTTTTTATTTCTAAATGGTTGTCTTTCTTTATTTTTATTCCATTTCTTTTTCTTTCACTTCTTGTAAATTACTTTGAGCTCCATGCCTTGTATGACAATGTGCTATTAAAATCTTAGTGTCCGCTGTTGTTGTGTCTCTTTCTGTCTGTCTCGCTGCCTGTCAGTGTCCCGTACCTTTCACGTCAGTCTCATTTACTGCGCCCGAGTCTACCCGCCGGCCCCCCTATCCCAGTGTAGCACCGTCCCTGTCCCACCGCTAAGACGTGGCCGGTTTGGTTTCCCAGTCGGTCTCTACGATGGGCTCCCTTCCCGTATTTCTGGTCGTCTTTTCATTTCCGTGCTGCTGGTCCTCGGCAGTTCCTTCTGTCCCCAGGATGAGAGAGGCGGTGATGATGTGGGCCGACTAAAAATGAATTTAATGACATTTGCACAAAAGATTTCTCCTGAGTGGCCCACTTGGTCAAATGAGTTTGAAATCCTCTCTGAGATGCACTAAGCTTTGTACGGATGGCTAGTTTATTCTAACAACGTGGCCCACTTTGAATCCCATTGTGTTTCTCTCTTGGCTTTTCCTCCAGCCCACCCCCGGCCATCTCTGCCCCCCACTCCATTGCGTGTAAACGAGTGATGCTGTAATCAACGAAGCCACGCAGGCCTGGAGTTTTTACAAATAACGCCAATTTTAAATCGGCCGGCTTAGGTGCCCACCACTTGGGTTTTTAAGCAGCCCCATTTAAATCCGAATCCTTTGTAAATCACGTCTTGTCAGAGGGCCTGCCGTTCTCGTGTTCTTGGACTAAACCTCGGCTGAGTAATCTTCCCAAACGCGGGCCGTTAATTAATTTTTTGTGTCTGTGGTCCACTCCATGTACGAATGGCCCCCTCTGTTCAGGTTGGCTGCTAATTAATTTTTTGGTATCATGAGGGAGGGCTCCACTTAAAGTAGCTCTGCCCCATGTGTGAAATTCTGCACACACAATAGAAATGTTCATTATTTTTAGTGTCCTGCCAGGAGACCTGCACCGCGAGGTTACATTTCCTCATTTGTTGCTTCTAATAACTTCATCTGGAAATGCGGCTGCTTGTGGTGACTCAATGAAAATGGAGATGAGGGCTTTGTGGATTTGGTTCTTTTTGCCCTACACAGGGGGGCAGCACTGAGTCGGCTACAGAAGAGTCACAAATGTGTCAGGCAATCCTGGGTGACCTGAAGGATCATGTGGTTCTCCGCTGACCAATCACAACCCTGAGTGGACAGGAGGGTTTTAATAGCGCATTTCACAGTGGGCTTTCGGTGAGCTTTTAGGGGTACAATGATGTGTCATTGTCACATTAAACACTGACCCATTTTTAAGAGCAGGGTAATGCCTTCACGTTTATTATAATTTAATGAGAAGAATTTTTTTTTTATTTCATCAGTCTTTCCTTCCATCCATACACCAATCCACCACTGGTCTGCCCGTCTCTCCGGCGGTATGCCCTTCGTGTAGCCCACCTCCCTGTCCATCCACATATCACTTTGTCCTTCTGTATGTCTGTCAAGCCATCCATCCAACTCCTCTCTCTGCTTATACGCCATTCCACCTAAACCACTGGTCCTCCATCCCCTCCCTTCTTCCATCCATCAGTCCATCTTGCTGTCTTACAGTCTGTCCATCTCTCCCTCTGTGTCCTTCTAGCTTGTCCTTGTCCTTCTGACAGTCTGTCCATACATCTATAAATCAGTGTTCTGCCATTCTCTGACCATCTGTCTGCCTGTCCATCCGTTAATTGAAAACTGCAGTGGAAAGAGGAGACGACATTAGCAATGGCGCCCTCTTATTGGCATGGAGTGGTAGTGCTTATCTCATTAGAGCCCTGAGCCCCTGAAGATGTCCCCTAAGTGCTTGTGTATGAGAGGTAAAACCGAGGAATGGGTCCAACGATTCGGTAGCTGCCCTGGACAGCCAATTGGATTGCAGGTTTTTGTCACCTGAGTCACATAACTCCTCCCCCAGCTCTAATCTTAACCATAGTGGATCCAGATGTTATCACTGACATACGTATAATTTAAAGTGACTCTCTCCTCAGTAGAGTAGAGCTCTGGTGGTCCGCACCTGGAGTCTATCGAAAACCGAGGTCCTTACTCTCTGAGGTCATTAACCGAGGGATGGCTCTGACAGTTCTCTCCCTTTTGTTCCATCTCTGTCCTTCCGCTCTTCCACCATTTCACCTTTCTGCCAATTTATCTGTCAACTCGGCCGTTCATCTTCTTCCTGAAATCTCTTCTTTTGACCACCCGTCCATCCATGTGCCGGTCCAGTTGTTTCTCTGCCCGGCCACCCATCCATGTGTATTGCAGTTTGTCCACCTCCTCCTTCTTCATTCTGTGTGTCTGTCCACATGTCCATTTTAACCCCCGCTTGCCTATCTGTTAACCCGTCCGATTGTTTGGAAAGTTTTCAGTTCATCCCGCTGTCAGTCCTCCACCCGTCTGTCCATCATTTTGTCATTCTGTCTGCCAATCCACCATTCGATTTGGGCCTTCTGGCCACATCTCCAGGAATCTTCTTATCCATTTTAATCCAGCTATCCACCTTTCCGCATGGCCATGTTTTCACAAAGTCATCTGTTTTTTAATCTGCTTATCCACCCATCCATGGTGACCCTTCCACATGACAGTTTGGTCACCTCTCCCTTTTCTACATGTCCATCCACCCCGTCAATGTGGTCCTGCTGCCTTTTTACCTGTCAGTCCGTCTGTTCTTCTGAGAGTCTGTCCATGCCAATACTGAACTATTCTTTTGCCTGTCCTTATATTTATTAAACTTTATATTCATGTATCTGCGGTGGTCTGGCACCCTGCCCGGGTTTTGTTTCCTGCCTTGCGCCCTGTGTGTTGGCTGGGATTGGCTCCAGCAGACCCCCGTGGCCCTGTAGATAGGATATAGCGGGTTGGATAATGGATGGATATTCATGTATTCTACCTCACTCTGTCTATGTTAAGGTCCATCCATCGTTTTATCATTCTGTCTGATATCGCCGATTCGATTTGGTCACCTTCAGGAAATTACCTGCCATCTCAATTCAGCCATCTACTGATTTGCTAATCCATTTTTCTGCCCATCCATATTTTTGTTAATCGGTTTGTCTGTCTTGTAATCCATCCATCCACCTGTCCATGTTGATTCCTCCATCTGACAGTCTGTCTACCTCTTTGTGTGTCTTTCCACCCATCTGCTTTGGTCTGCTGCTTATCTACCTTGCAACCCATCCGTTCCCCTATGAAGGTCCCTCCATGCGTCCTTAAATCTCTTCTTTTGCCATTCCACCTGTCTGCCCGTTCATCCATTTATTAATCTTTGTATCCATCCATCTACCTGTCTCTCAGTCTGTCCTAAGGTCCATCCATCATTTTGTCATTCTGTCTATCAGGCACCCTGCCAGGCCTCCAGGAACCTTCCTGTCCATCTTAATCCAGCCATCTGCTGATCTGCTAATCCGTCTTTGCATCCATGAGTCTACCTTTCTATCTGTCCATATTTTTGTTAATCTTCATATTGATCCTGCCATCTTCGCCTCTCCCTCTCCTCCTTTCCACTCATTAGCTTTGTCCTGCTTCTTCTATACTTGTCCACCTATATATTCTTCTAAAGGTCTGTCCATGCCTCCATAGATTTGTTCTTTTGCCTGTCCATCCATCTGTGTTTAACCATCAGTCCTTCATCCATCTTGTTCTGTCTCTTAGGGTCCATCCATCATTTTGTCTTTTTGTCTGCCATCCGTAATTCCATTCAGGCAGGAATTTTTCCTGTCCATCTCAATCCAGCCATCTACCAATCTGCTCCTCCATCTTTCCATCCACTGGTCCACCATTCTGCTCCTCCACATTTTTGTTAGTCCATATGTTTGTCTGTCTTCTAATCTGCCTATCAACCCCTCCATGTTGATCCTACCAACTTGACAGCCTGTCCACCTCTCCCTCATTCCACCCGTCTGCTTTGTCTTGCTGCTTATTTACCTGTGCATCCATAAATTTGTTCTTTTGCCTATCCATCCGTTAGTTTATCCGTTTCTGTCCATTCTACCATCCATCAATCCTTCATCTCTTTCTGGCTGTCTTAGGGTCCATCCATCTGTTTTTATCCATCAGTCCTTCATCAGTCCTTCATCCATCTGTCCATCTCATTCTGTCTCTTAGGGTCCATCCATCTTTTCGTCGTTCTGCCTGCCATCCACAATTGTATTCGGGGAGGATCTTCCTGTCCATCCTAATGCAGCCATCTACCGATTTTTCTAATCCATCTTTGCACGCATCAGCCTTTCAAACCGAGTCTGCCCTTCTCTCTCCGTGCCTGTCCAGATAATTCAGCGTTTCTCATCCTTTTAAGTATTTGCGACCCGAGTTTTCATATCAGTTTGAATTGTGCCCCCCTAACATTTTTTTGAAAGGAGCCCACTAATACCAATTTGTTCTTTTTTAATTAATGATATATCATAGATGTACTGTACATTTATTATACCTACTTAACTTTTATCGACATTTATCTAACTCTATATTTATTTTTCTAGTATCAGAATATAGTTTAAGTTAATTTGTTTTGGTTTCAATAAATGTATTTTTCATATTTTTGATTCTTGTTTTCTTTTTTTCACATCTTCACACCCCCCTTTTAATTACTTCGCGCCCCACAGATTAAGAACCACAATCCTTCTTCTGTTCACCTGCTCATCCAGCCCTTATGCGTTCTGCATTTTTCATTATAGGGCAGGTGGGTCTTATACCTTTTGTGTGAAAATGAGAATAAAATGTAATTTGTGTAAACGTTTCAACAAAAGTAGACCTCGAATGCGTCATCTCCTTTAAATACAGTCGCACCGGAGACGTCCGCTTGTTCCGATTTATTTAAAAGAACGAATTTAAAAAGTGACGGCGGAGGATGCATTTGGCCGGCCCCGACTCGGCACCCCCAGTCCCCCGTTCTTTACTCGGCGGCTCCTCTTTTTCCTCCTCGGCGATTCTTCCTCCCAGGAGGTGGAGCGCCTTGCTACCTTATTACTTCAGCTTTTGGGACAAAGAGAAAGCGCTGATGAGAAATCTCTTCAAACGTGCATCCCCCCTGTTAAATTGGCACGAATTTCAGTCGCTCTTAAAGCACGTTAACATGTAATTAAAGATTAAAGTTATTGCTCGATATCAGTGAAAACAGCTTGGCTATGAGAAGACGGTACTAATCAGCAATCAGGGTTCAAAGCTTCATTAAATAAAATGACCTGAAGTATCTGCAGGGCCCTGAGCGACGTCAGCGTGCCGTAACACTTCGCAGGGCGCTTCCAATGTTAACCAAGGGTATGCTAATTTAGGAATTTACTAAGGAAGGAGCTCGCCCGCGGAGACAAACTGCAAATTACTGCATTTCCATTGGGCACAAGGGATGGAGGTGCTTTTGCTGACAGTGCGGTGCGGCTTAGTTGGTCGGGTTTTGAACCGGGAACCGGCGCTGGGGAACAAACCAGGATGGAGGCGCATTGCGCTTAAAGCAGAGCGCAAGTGGCACTGACCTTTCAGTTTCAATGCCCGTGAATGGCGAAGTAACAACGATCGCTAAGAATTTGTTTTGGATTGTGTTTTGTAATGTATGAATAAAACTTACTTTTACAGAAAAAGTCAGATGTTTATTCAATTGATATTTCATTGTCATATTATTATTATTATTATTATATATTTTGTATTATATAGCGCCTTTCCCTAAGAACCAGTGTTTTAAAAATAAAAAAGATTGTGTCTTAACATTTCCAACATACACTGCCATTATTAAACATGTTAATGCAAGGTAAAAGCGCAATGTGTTAAATAAGCTACTTGAGCAAGGGGAAGGCGCTATCTCAGTACAATGTATAATTATTAACAACAATAATAATAATAATAATTAATTATAAGAAAGCCCAATCCACGTACAAAACGATAATAACTGACTCCATAACTCAGACACGAACCCTGAGAAATGACCGCAAAAGTTTAAGACTCTTAAGAAGGCGGTTGTGTTTATTCTCACTCTTCAAAATAAAAGTCCCAAACTGGAGCCGAAAATGTTTTTTCATGGCGATGTGATTAGGGGAACCAGTTTTGATTCTTTAAAAAAGCCATGCATATGAAGGTTTCTTCAAAATAGCCTTTTTATACGCAGCAGGATACATAAATAACAGAATAGTAAAGAAAAAAAAACAACAATTATACCTTCGTGAATTTGATTTACAATAACGGAGGTGCGTTGTTAAAGGGGGGCTTCCGAGGCTCTCAACTGTCCAATGCGCTTAGGCTTCTACACTGTAAAAACGACCAGTAAAAATGCTTTGTACCCCACAGTAAAAAACTAATAAATGGTAAAATTATATTAAAAGTATGACTAATACTACTACCACTACTAATAAAAATATATTTTATTTATATAGCGCCTTTCCCATTCTCAAGGCACTTATGAAAAATGTACTTTTGAGAAGAATTGAGCTGTTAATATCAATTAATTGTTTCCATGGACAATTTTATGAATAACTTGCATTGTCATAAACACAACGGTATAAAATTCCAAATTTGCATAAAGTTAATAGATTTGAATAAGGGACACGCGTCCTTTGCAGAAAAGCTGTAAATCCGTATAACTCCCATATTTTTGCACTGTGAAAAAAAATAATAATGATGGTTAGCAAAACAGTTTTTCAGTGTGTGTTCTGAATACTTTTTGTGGTTATGGACGCTAATATATGCTGAGTTATTTTCTGTATACTAGTGAAACTGTGGGACACCCTACACCACAAAAGCAACGTTTCCTTCTCCACAGGACAACCTGAATTGTGGTTTGTAATCGTGGGGTCACTTTTAAAGACAGGAGGAACTGTTTGTATTGTTTTTTTGTTTTCTTTAAATACGTGGTTGTAAGTTGACATTGCTGTTAGTCTCATACATGTAAACGAACTGTGCATTTCAGGTACTGGTATATTGTAGTAAAATGTAAATTAGTAGCGAAATGAAACAGTTCAATTCAGTTTTAATTACAGTGAAGTTATAATTGTTGACTCCATATGCAGGTCTTTGCTCCTGGCCGTTTTTTTAAAGGTTAAACGGTTGGCACCTCCGCTCAGCTGCCAGTCATCTAACCACTAAATCACGGGCACATTTTTATAGTGTATAGCCCCGATGTTCACAAGCCCGGCCTCGTTCCTTCCGTTATGGCGACCCCAATCCGCCAGTCGACTTCGCGACCCCCGCTTTTCAATTCCCTTTATTGGGGGTGCGTATAATGATTGCTAAGCCCTTTAGTGCTGAAACCAGCGACGCCCCTGCAATAACACCGGCTGCTAAGTTCAAGTTTTCTCTTTTTACTCCTCCAGATTTCTGTTATGTCCGCGTATTAGAAACATTTTCACAACTTAGAGGAAAAATAATAATACATTTTATTTATATAGCGCCAAACGCAAAGAATCCTTCACAAAATGAAATGGCAACGAGGCCGAGATAAAGAAACAATTGATCGACCCTTTGTTTAAAAGTGCAGCGCTTCGGAATATTTAGAATGAAATAAATAAAAACGCACATAAGCGTATTGTGACAATGGAGACATAAAGACTTGAGCTTGAACTTTATTGGCAGGCATCAGAGACGCTCGGAGTTTCCCTTGGTGTGCCATCCATACTTATAAGAAGGTAAAAGCATATTTAGTTGTTTAATTATAACATCGTCACATTATATACAGTAGGTGCGAAAAACAGATTACATAAAACACAAATATTAAAAAAAAAATAACACGAACACACAGCCACTGTACTATGTGAGCGTAAATTATGAAACGTGTCACAAAATACATTTTTGCTGCATATTTCTTGACGAAATATTTTGGATAAAATTAAATAAACTGAAATGTGACATAATAACCGCATGAAATGGGAGTATACATAAATAAATGTTTCACGAGATATATTTGTTGCTATTTATTTCCTTATCTATGTATTGAATTATTTCTTCATTTGTTTAATGCTGTAAAACCAACACGCAATGTGAGATAAGCCCTAAATTGAAAACTGTCACTTTCACTTGTCAAAGTTGAGAGGGCAGCGCTAGCGAACACTGGTCTTGGATTGGTGAATCGTCCGCAGAGTGGATGTAACGTGCTTTGCTTGACTTTGTAATCCTGCGGCTCATGCGCATGCTCTGTGCACATCGGTATGGGGGGGGGGGTCGCCCAGAATTACTACAATTGAAGTTTGCATAATGTCAGCTCTAAATGTGATAATTGACGGCCGAAAGTTTACCGCCTCTCTAGAGATAATTCACCAATCAAAAAGCAGCAATTGCTAGAACCCGCCTTGACAATTTTGACGAGTGAAAGTAACATTTTTCATTTCAGGGCTTACTTCATGTTGTGTGTGTGTCACTGAAAGATGTAAATGAGAAAATCCACCTTAATAAAATGACAACTGTCTATTTGTCCAGTTATTATGTCTCTGTTATATACCATTTGAAATGGGATTCTTAAAAACACTGCTAATGTTTGTGATGCGCCATCTGTTGGAAAGCAGAAAAGCAGTGTTAATGTTTGTGATGCACCATCTGTAGGAGAACAGAAAAGCAGTTTTAATGTATATGATGCGCCATCTGTAGGAGAACAGAAAAGCAGTTTTAATGTATGTGATGTGCCATCTGTTGGAGAGCAGAAAAGCAGTGCAAATGTTTGTGATGTGCCATCTGTTGGACAGCAGAAAAGCATTGCTAATATTTGTGATGTGCCATCTGTTGGAGAGCAGAAAAGCAGTGTAAATGTTTGTGATGTGCCATCTGTTGGGCAGCAGAAAAGCAGTGTTAATGTTTGTGATGCACCATCTGTAGGAGAACAGAAAAGCAGCTTTTAATGTATGTGATGTGCCATCTGTTGGAGAGCAGAAAAGCAGTGCAAATGTTTGTGATGTGCCATCTGTTGGACAGCAGAAAAGCATTGCTAATATTTGTGATGTGCCATCTGTTGGAGAGCAGAAAAGCAGTGTAAATGTTTGTGATGTGCCATCTGTTGGGCAGCAGAAAAGCAGTGTTAATGTTTGTGATGCGCCATCTGTAGGAGAACAGAAAAGCAGTTTTAATGTATGTGATGTGCCATCTGTTGGAGAGCAGAAAAGCAGTGTAAATGTTTGTGATGTGCCATCTGTTGGACAGCAGAAAAGCATTGCTAATATTTGTGATGTGCCATCTGTAGGAGAACAGAAAAGCAGTTTTAATGTATGTGATGTGCCATCTGTTGGAGAGCAGAAAAGCATTGCTAATATTTGTGATGTGCCATCTGTAGGAGAACAGAAAAGCAGTTTTAATGTATGTGATGTGCCATCTGTTGGAGAGCAGAAAAGCATTGCTAATATTTGTGATGCACCATCTGTTGGAGAGCAGAGACACCTCAACCAGATGGACACACTGCACTGCAAACATTAATGCTGATGTGTTAGCTGATTACTTAGCTTTTTACCCGCATTAGACAGTAACAAAACATAAAGAAATAAGAAATAAAAAATATATTGTGGGATTCAATTAGTTATTTACCTTCAAATTTCACGTTGTTTTTATGTATTTGTTGTTACATTTCACAGTACTTTTATTTATTGATTCATTCATTTTGTCTGAAACATTCCTGTACAGGCAAAATGGGATATGACCTAAAATGAAAACTGTTCTTGTCACCCGTCAAAGCTGAGGAGGCGGGCCCAAATGAGAACCACTTTTTGATTGGTCAGTCATTGCTAGAGTGCACGTTACATCTTCAGCCATCAAATGCCACATTAATAGACAGACACCACTCGTTAGGTGCAGACTCCCATTGACAAATTCAGCACTTCTTGTATTAAAGCAGCCACTTCATGCAGTCATTCTGCACAACTTTTTCTTGCACTTGTGTCCCCTCATAGTGTTACATGTCAGCGTGGTTTCCAGGCCTAGCAGGGCTTCAGTCCCCTGTTCTTTGTCCTGTTCGTTCATTTTTGTTATTTATTTATGTTTATGTTACCTTTGTTAATGATCTGCTTTGTCCTCTATACCTGTTTTATACTCCATGTGTTTTTAGGGGTGGAGCCTCAAGAGGTGGGGCCACCTGCCCATCACTGTAAGGGTCTGACCTCAGCTCCATAAAGGCGGGCACAACCCACAGTCCTTTGCAGTTCATCTTGAATGTGCTGGGGAGTCTGAGACTGTTTTGAGTGTCTCTGCGTGTGCTTATTGTGTTTTTCTGGAGTTTTCACCTTCTGCTCTGTTTTTTGACTTTTTCCTTGGTTTACTGTATTGGAACTTTTATTCACCTGGGATTGGCTTTTGGTGCTCTGCAGAGCTTCATGTTATTTCAGAGCATTTAAATTAAATTAAACCTTTTTAATTTATAAAAAAATCTATGTGGCCCTCTGTGTTACCCGCCAGGGTTGTTTGAACACCTAGAACTGTTAAGGACCTGAACGTTTTCACAGGACATTTAGGTCACAATTGTGCTGTGTTTGCCTTCAGAATCCTGATAAGCACATGCAAAATGGTGACCGCCTACCGGCAATTCACCAATCAAAACACAGTACAAGCTAGAGTCCGCCCTCTCAGCTTTGACGGGTGAAAATGACAGTTTTCATCTTGTTGCATATTTCATGTTGTGCCACTGAAAGAAATGAAAATTGAAGCCACAAAAAGCATAACTGAAGTATTTAAGTGCATGACGTTTGGCAAATTAACAAGTTTTTTGTTTGTTTTTTATTTTACGTTACTCACCCTACTTCAGGAAAACAACTTTTTCTTTGTTTCCAATACAACATAATAAGTGTTCCAATTACATGAGAAGAGCACTGAACCAGAACAGAACTTCTTCACCTTATACTCTTAAAAAGAATACTTCTTTAATGGCATTTTATGACTCTTTTCTGGGTTTTATGGTTCCTCATACAACTATTGCTTGACAATTTCCATTTCCTTCTGGGACAGGTTCTATCTATCTATCTATCTATCTATCTATCTATCTATCTATCTATCTATCTATCTATCTATCTATCTATCTATCTATCTATCTATCTATCTATCTATCTATCTATCTATCTATCTATCTATCTATCTATCTATCTATCTATCTATTATATAGTGCCTTTCACATCTATCTATCTATCTATCTATCTATCTATCTATCTATCTATCTATCTATCTATCTATCTATCTATCTATCTATCTATCTATCTATCTATTATATAGTGCCTTTCACATCTATCTATCTATCTATCTATCTATCTATCTATCTATCTATCTATCTATCTATCTATCTATCTATCTATCTATCTATCTATCTATCTATCTATCTATTATATAGTGCCTTTCACATCTATCTATCTATCTATCTATCTATCTATCTATCTATCTATCTATCTATCTATCTATCTATCTATCTATCTATCTATCTATCTATCTAGGGGTGGGTAAAAGTAGGTTTACAGTTGTTTGTATGGGAAAAAACCTGCAGATTATGACTGCTACACTCAAGCACACTCTAATAATAACATAAACAAGAAGGGAAATAAAATAAATAAATAATACAAGAATAAACTTTGTATTTTGCATACTCACAACTGTAAATGTGTTTTTGCCCAGCTCTCTGTGTGTGTTTATTTATCCACGATGACTGGCCAAGTAGTCTGAAAAAAAGAAAAGCACAGTACAGCCTCTCGTTTCATCCAAGCCCACTTTACTCAATTTTAATTTTGACTGCAGTTTTGACAATTTTTAATTAATTTGGTGTCCCTATTCTGTTCTAATATGAAAGTCAAGTTTGGTGCAGCTTTTACATTTACCACTGAACACTATACTATATTTATTGAGTGAGTGAGTTTCCAATCTCTGTTGCAACCATTTATGCTTATCTAAATTAATGCAAGACTGCTGAGAATTTAAAATAAAGTGTTAATATAAACAACTAATCAATGATCTTAAAAATAAATGTTTATTGGAATGTTTCAAATGAAAGAAGCATTATTTGTTTCCATTTAAATTAATCTCAGACAGTAAACATTGCACTATCATGTCCATATCAATACTGTAGTGACAATTTAAGCCAGTAGCAAAAATAGCAAAGAAAATGGTCATCACAGTGTGAGCACTGCAGAAGTACAAACATTTTTTCAAGTAATTTTACAGTAAAATACTGGGAGCAGAGTAGCCAGCCACATACTGTACATATACAGAGAGAACTGCTGTGATTGACATCTCCAGTATTACACAGTCATTTCATAATTAAGCACGATACTGTATTATGAAATAACTGCTGTGATTGACATCTACAGTATTACACTCTTATCTCTGTATATGTACAGTATGTGGCTGGCTACTCTGCTCCCAGTATATTACTGTAAAATTACAAAGAAACATCTTACTATACATATTTATGTGTGTGTGTACTGTATATGTACATTTTTGTACACACACACACACACACACACACACACACATATATATAAAACAAAAAACAGCATTATCCAGTGTGGAAATCATAATAAAAGACATACTGTATAACTTTTTTCATATTTTTATGTAAGTACAGTGTGTATGTATGTAATATATATATATATATATATATATATATATATATATATATATTATATCTATTACATTTTTATGTAAATAAATATAGAAAAGCCATACTTAAGCTTTTGCCCACTCCCTGTCATATATATATATATATATATAAAAACACATTATTTTTCCAGTGTGGAAATCACAATATAACACATATAACTTTTTCATGTTTATATGTAAATATAGTGTGTGACCCTGTGGTCGGATTCAGCGGGTTGGAGAATGGATGGATAATGACTGACTGACATATCTTTATATATATATATATATATATATATATATATATATATATATATATATATATATATATATATAAAGATAAGATATGTCAGTCAGACATTATCCATCCATCCATCCATTTTCCAACCCGCTATATCCTAACTACAGGGTCACAGGGGTCTGCTGGAGCCAATTCCAGCCAGCACAGGGCACAAGGCAGGAAACAAACTCCATTCAGGGCGCTAGCTCACCACAGGGCACACACACACACACACACACACCAAGCACACACTAGGGACAATTTAGGACCACCAATGCCCCTAACCTGCATGTCTTTGGACTGTTAGGAGGAAACTACGCAGGGAGGACCTGGGAAGTGAACCCAGGTCTCCTAACTGCGAGGCAGCAGTGCTACCCACTGTACCACCAAGCCACCCACTATAATATATGTAAATAAATAAAAATATATATTTAAAAGACATACTTAAACTTTTGCCCACCCCCTGTATATATACAGTATGCATATGTATATTTATATATTATTTTATATATATAAACTGAAATCTTTAATATATAGTACACTTCCTAGCAGGACACATCACCTGCTGCTGTTACTGTTTTATTGTATGCAGAAACCGTCCTTTTAAACTCATAACTTACTGGTGTTTCACAAATCTGTTACCGTCTCTTTCTGTTTAATTACTGTATGGAGCCTGTTATGGATCTTTAGAAATTAAACTTCTTTCTGAAACCTTCATTGGATGGGTCTTTTGGGAACCAACAATGGATCCCATATGTCATTGCTATGAAGAATCAACCCTGGCACCTTCATTTGTAAGGGTGGACATGGCAACTTTTGCCCAGTTGGTATTTGCACACTGGGACAATGTTAGCCCGCTAAACTATGGCCCACTGTGGGAAATCGAACAAGGAGCTGAAATATGGCCATGAACCTTGAAAAAATTTCATAATTTACTAGTCCATCCATTTATTTTTTTATACCCACAGGTTGCACCGTGAGCCTATTCTAAGCAAGCAAAATCCCCCCCTGGACAGTACACCAGCCCATCAGAGGGTGACCACACACACACACTCACTCAGCATGGGGTCAGTTTAGCACCACCAGTCCACTTTGGATTCTACATTGTTAGAGTAAACTGGAGCACCTGGAGACGACCAACATGGAGACGGGAAAACAGCAAACTTCAGGACCTGTGACATGAGCCCCGTCCTCCATACTATGAGACAACAGGGCGCTAGCACCACCACCACCCCTTAATGGTCTTTTTTCTTGAAACTATTTTAAATATTTAGTTAGGTTTTTTCATCAATTAAATTATGTGTAATTATGAAAATTTACTATTTATTAACTTGTATGAAAATGAATACAAACACAATACCTTTTAATGTATTGGTATTTGTCCAGCTGTTTTTTTTTTCTTCGTTTTTCTTTAATTGAGATGCTACAACCCTGAACACGAAAATACCAATACCAAAATAATAATAAATATATATAGTGTTTGTAATTTTAGCCAATATAAAACTTTTGGAATTCGTTCAGATTGTTGTTTATACTTCTTAAAATTAAAATCTGATACGTTACTTTCAGCATTCAAAAGTCGTGAACCACGGGGCGGTGATGACTTCGGCCAGCGTTACGGAACCATCACTGGACCACTGAGGGGCTTACTGGACTTGCAAGGCCAGCCATTGGCCCATTTTGGCCCACTATAGCGCAGTGTTTAATATTTGGGTCGTGAATTGTCTGAACTTGGGCCGCGCTGAATCGTCGTTTGCAACTGTACTGAATGAGGAAGGGTCGCGAATGGTTTTTAGAAAGCCTCGCGATGGGCTTCTGTTTGTAAGGGGAGAAAATAATCTCTGCTGTCGATGATTGGCGGCGACTCTCCAAAGGAACCCCCCAAATACACACACACACACACACACACACACACACACACACCAGTGCAGGATTTACGTATAAGCTACACAAGCTATAGCTTAGGGCCCCCGCCTTTTTGGGGGCCCCCAAAACAAATTGTCTGAGTGAGCAATTGTCATATATACTTAAATATACTACAGCATTATATCTCCCAATCAGGCCCGGCTTTAGGCATAGGCGAAGTAGGCGACCGCCTAGGGCCCCGGCGTCCGGGGGGCCCCGGATCGACTCCTTGGTCTAATTTTCACGCATTTCACAGAGCTTCCAGGGGGGCTCCTGGACCCCCCTTTCGCCTAGGGCCCCATAATACCTAAGACCGGGCCTGACACACACGCACACACACGCACGCCATTCAGCCAACGATCGGACGCACTTCCGCGGTGTTTACCAGTCGGGAAGACTCGCTGATGGCAAAATTGGGTCGCAAGAAAATAAAAAGTTTAAGAACTTATACACTTGGGAAACTTTGCTAAGTGGTCCCGTGTAGTAGCCCCCACACTGGGCTAGTGCGGTATTTAATTGGGTTTTGGTCTGTCCACAGAAGGAGTATTATAGGCTAATTGCCATTTGAGATAAATAAACACACAAATAAATAAATAAATAAATAAATAAATAAATAAATAAAAGTAAGTTAAACAAAAAAAAAAAAACATTTTGTGCCAATGAGAAAAAAGTGGGTCGCGCCACTGACACAACGTCATTTGTGAGGCGGGCGTTAGTACGTGTTTAACGTTTAGCCATGGCCGCAGTTACAACTCCCTGTGGGTACAGAGTGAAGTGACACGACTGTCTCTACTCGTGCTGGTACCCTGGAGCGCGGAGGGCTTTCGGCTTTGCTCTTAGTTTGCTGTCACTTTGTGTGTAGTACTAGGGTGTTCTACCGTGTTAGCCATTATGAATGTTGTGAGAAGTCAAGCAGAAAGACACCTTTTTTATTACAATTTTTTAATTAATTTTTATTACTCTTTAATTTAATATTGTTTTTTTTGTATCAGTATGCTGCTGCTTGAGTATGTGAATTTCCCCTTGGGATTAATAAAGTATCTATCTATCTATCTATCTATCTATCTATCTATCTATCTATCTATCTATCTATCTATCTATCTATCTATTATATAGTGCCTTTCACATTATCTATCTATCTATCTATCTGCTAACTAATAAGATTACAATATGCAAGCTTTCGAGGCAACTCAGGTTTCAACTTTGTGTGAAATGCCAAGAGAAAATTGCCAAGCTCCGCAGGTCCGTGCGGTAAATAAATTAGGGTGCGGTTACCGTCTTCGCTACATTAGGAAATAAAGTCACATTGCGACAGACGCGCGCTCCTCTACTGCCCCCCGCCCCTTCCAGAGCTACACCTAACAACTATATAGCGCTAATTGTAACGCTACGTATGAATTCCTGCTCTCGAATCCAGAGATCAGTTCCACCACGTTGTTCACTAATCAGGTTAAAGTAACAGTGCGTGACGGTCCTTGACGCGCCTAATCCAGTCGAGTATGGAGGACGGAGCCAATCCAGATGAGATTTGGGTGCAAGACAGAGGCTAACACTGATCGGGTGCTAATGACAGGACGCAACACGCTTCTGTCTATTTATATTTCAGATGACAGTGTTGCAATTTGTGACTTGTGTGTGCAATGCGACAGGCGACAACTGGGCGTCCATTCCATAAGCGCAGAGCAGTGCGCGCCTCTTCCTGCTGCTCCCATTAATCACGCTAATAAATAATCGATAAGCACGTGACGATGCATACCAATCAGCTTGGAGGCGCTCAGCGCGCGCGCACGCGTACACTCCTGCGGGTCTTCGTTCGCACCGCTCCTACCGGACAAACACAGGATGTGCTCTTTTGGGTTTGGAGTAAAACCGATTAGAATGTCTCACAGAACCTGATTTTTTTATTGCGGATTTTAATGGCTTCTGTAGAAAATGCAAAATACAGTTAAATGTTATTAGCATATAAGAGTAAACATAAGCAAGAGATGCATCAAATGATTAAAGCAGACACACTTTTGGACTTAATAAAAAAAGGAACGTTCTTTATGTTCTCAAACTACAGGCTTAAAATTAAAGACGTAAAAGTGGGTCTGCCCAAATGAGCCATCCATATGAAGGCTCCAGAAATAAACATTATTTATTTAGATTGTAACATACCATAAATATTATTAAGATGACACCATTAGCCAAGGCACCTTACAACATCTGAGTTACAACTAGTTTAGTTTCTTTTGTTGTTCCAATAGGCACAGAGGCAGGTGAAGTGACTTGCTCAGGGTCACATAATGTCACATAATGGGATCTGAACAAACAGCCTCAGGGTCCAAAGTCTTAGCCAGTAATGATAACAGATTTGTGAAAATAACAGACAGTTTCTATTGGATGGATGGATAGATAGAAATGAAAGGCACTATATGATAGATAGATAGATAGATAGATATGAAAGGCACTATATAATCCATAGATAGATATGAAAGGCACTATATAATAAAATAATAATAATTCATTACATTTATATTGATAGATAGATATGAAAGGCACTATATAATAGATAGATATGAAAGGATAGATAGATAGATAGTCTGCTCTTGTCTGTCAGATTTCTGATGTACCATTGGGTTCCTTTGTCGAGCCACTTTAGATATCCGGCTGCACTTTTGCTTTTCGCTGTTAAGAACGCTTTGAGATTTTCTGTGGTCAGCTTGGCATCACGGGGGTCTAAATGTATTTTATTAACATGAGTTCAGTGCTTTAGTCCTCCGTCCTAAGTGGTCATACATCATATTCATTCTTTATACTTGGAGGATCTTGTCAAAGATGTCCGCTCTCTCCACACTTGTTAGCACTCTCCCTTGAGCCTTTGTGTGTACCTTTACAAGAAACCACACAACCCAGTAAAGTGCCATTAAAGAATCAGGATTTCTAAGAGTGTAGATCTTTGGTCCCCATGTTATACTCTCTCATTGCCAGTTAGCAGAAGACCTGAAAATAAATAAATAAATGAAAGCCCACCCAATAAAATTATCACATAGCCTAATAAGGGGGTAGGCCTTTAAATTGCACCCTAAGTGTGCTTTGCATTCTGGTGTTTAGAAAACATTCAGCCACACTCAAATGATTCAAGTGTATTTTATTTCTTTATTGCCAGACCTTGCGATAAGGTCCAGGACAAAAATTAGAAACCCATACTGAGAAGACGAAGCAAAAGAGGAAACCTACGGGAGTGTATTAAGAAGTGGGTTCAATCGAGGTGCCATTTTTAAAGCCCTGCACTCCTGGTGTCAAAGTGATTCTTCAGAACAACACCACAGGCAAACCAAGTTTTGGATTCCCAAAGTGCCCTTCATATGATGGCCCCAGAAAGCACCTTCATGTATTTCGATCTGCAGCACACTCCATAGACAGACATGAGTAGATGATAACAGATTTGTGAAATCACAAAGAGTCGCTGATTTTAAAGGGACTCTCATGGCTTGCAATCATCTAGATGTTCTTGATCTATCATTTCCTGCTAAGTCTACAACTCTACATTCAAAATTTCTGTATGTCCACATATGACAAACCTTTTCAAAGCCCAAAAAAAACAACTTCATTAGCAAAGAACCCGTCCAAGAAAGAGATGGGGTGCTACGAGATGCATCTAAACCAGTAAAAGGCCATCTTATTATTAAGAGTCATGATGTTCTCTCGAAATATGAAGAATTAACATTGAAATACATGTGTATATATATATATATATATATATATATATATATATATATATAATTATTATTATTATTATTAATAATAAAAATTATTATTATTATGGAGATGATCGTCATATTCTATGTTATGGTGAACCACAAAAGCTTCATTCTGTTCAATCTTCAGCGTACCCTAAGAAGACTGAAAGACCACTGAAAATCTGTGTGGTTATATAAAGTAGTAGCCTCACAAGGGTGTTATCACACTTTTATACCCTTAAACTTCTAAAACACACGAGCCTTCCATGAGGGTTACCTGCACCACTACGGACACTCAGGTCTGCAGCCCACCAGCACCACGGACAGAGCGACTGGCCTGCCATGTCCCTCCAGTCCTTAGCTGTGGTAGCCTCATAATTACTGTCTATTAGGTCCACTAGTTAATTTAATTAGGTAATTAAGGAGCAGAAAAGCAAGGACTTTATTGTTCCTTTGTAATTAATTTACAAAAAGCTGCCCACATTCACTTAGGGACACTCATTGTGATCTCGTAATTACTGTGTAATGACTCAGCCATTAGCATGTGTGTCCGCACTGCTAATTCAGTCATTATTAGGTAATATGTGCAGAAAAAAATCCCATTTAAAAAAGACAATATCTGCTTCTCAAAGTAAATGTGGGCAAAAAAAAAGACAATCATGGATACAACGTGAACATGTCAGTCATAAGAATAAATGCTGTACAATTACACACAGTATATAAATATGGCTTGAGCTTCTATATCAAGACAACTCACCCCCTTGGGACAAATAGAGAGAAACATACGGACTGAGTCAGCAGTTTAAATTGAATTGTAGAATATGAGGCCTCTCATACCACTCTACAGTGCCTTCATATTTCTGGGTCTTATCTATCTATCTTATAGTGCCTTTCAATCTATCTTATAGTATATCTATCTATTATATAGTGCCTTTCACTCTAATAGTTCCATTCTATCTATATATCTATCTATCTTGTAGTGCCTTCCACTCTATCTATCTATCTATCTATCTATCTATCTATCTATCTATCTATCTATCTATCTATCTATCTATCTTATAGTGCCTATCTATTATATAGTGCCTTTCACTCTATCTAATAGTTTCTATCTATCTATCTATCTATCTATCTATCTATCTATCTATCTATCTATCTATCTATCTATCTAATAGTTTCTTTCTATCTATATAGCTATCGTTCTTATAGTGCCTTTCAATCAATCAATCTATCTAATAGTTCTTTTCTATCTATATATCTATATCTTATAGTTCCTTTCTATCTATCTGTCTATCTATCTCAGGGGTCCTCAATTACAGTCCTGGAGGGCCACAGTGGCTGCAGGTTTTTGCTCCAACCCAACGGCCTAATAAGAAGCCCTTATTACTCAAGTAACACTTCTGCTTCACTGTAGTGGTCTCGCTCATTAAGATTTTGAACCCTTATTGCTTATTTTAATCTTTAACTGCGGTATTCCTGGTTTTTAATTGCTCCTAATTAGCAGTAACATGCAGATGACAAAAGAGACCAGCGTTTCTCCATTTAGCTTGTTACCATTGACACCTGTGTGCATTTATTGTGCACTATTGGGTTTAATTAAATACTTGGCGGGAAAGTGAAGAGAGTAAAGTGAAGGACTGAGAATTAATCCTCCATTTTAGCCTTCAAATCATTTGGATGGTATCCTTACAAAGGGGAAGAAAATCTAGGATATGAGAATTTCCTGACATGGCAGAGTTAAAGCACTAACAAGCCATGAAATGAAATTATTGACAAGAATTGCTTTCTAATTAAGCAACTGGGTTAGAACAAAAACCTGCAGCCACTGCGGCTCTCCAGGACTGTGATTGAGGACCCCTGATCTATCTAATCCTGCCAACTACGCTATCTATGTATCGTACATTGACATTTACTTGCTTAATGGACACTTTCATCCAAAGCGACTTACAAAAGAAGGTCCACATAATCCAGTAAACATGAGCCTGAATAGTGGAAACAAGTGTGACAGGACAAGGAAAAGGTAACAAGTGAAGAGCTCAGATCTGTCTGTCTGATTTTCTCCTGTTTGTCGTGATTTCTCGTGCCTGTCGCCATCACATACACATTTCTGGTTTGTTGGTTTTCTTTTAAAGACCAAATAGATTTAAGATGCAGCCCCTCATTTGAGGGGCTTTTAAAGTATCCTGTCCAAGTTTCATTTCTAGATTTGTCTTTCTCGTTTTTTTTCTTTGTAATATTTGACATGCTCATTGATTGACTTAATCCCCCTGATCTGAACCCCATGCCCACCCCCCTAATGATTCAACATTACAGGAGAGGTCATCCAGGGCGAGCGTGCAAGAGAATGTGGAGGTTGGGTGACCCCATTGTTAGCACAGCGTGTCACTTTGGGGCCTTGATCTTCAAAGCCCGGTGACTCGGCCGGAGTAGATCAAGAGCGCAGTGCTTTGGACGAACAATGCGATTCAGCTGTGCAGAACAGAATGTTATTAACAAAAAAAAGGGAAGGGAGAAAAACTCGAGTTGATAGCCGTTCAGTTGTCTTGAGATGTCTGGGACTGCAGCTAAATGGGCATTAATTCTAATAAATCCCTTCCTGAGTCTTCGATTGTTCTTCTCCCTTGGGTGCTCTGCCGCTCAATAAGGCCTCTCGAGGTGTCTGAAAATTTCCCTGCACTTTAATGGGACGGTCGCTTGCGTCGTTTTCTGTCTGCCCGGTTTTCACACTTGTGCTTTTGGCGAATGCCTTTCATTCAAATAATGGCCGGGTTCTCATGAAAGCAGTGAATGAATGAATGAATGAATGAGCAGACCTGTCAGGAGTTCTTCTCCTCCACTTTCACGTGTTATGTCCTTGTGTGCCTTAATATGCATACAGAGTGTGGTTCACCTGCTAAAGGCCATGATGTCCCAAGGTCCCTCATTTCACCCTCACCATTGTCGTACTGTCAATCTGTATCCATCCATCGGTCCATCCATCAATTTTCGACCCTACTCTTTCCACTAAAGCAGGGGTGTCCAACTCCTGATGGTCCTGGTGGGCCGCAGTGGCTTTCATTCTTCTTCATTAGTGAGCCGCTTTTAGTGCTGATTCACTTGTCTTCGTTATAATTGATGTGACTCTGACCCCTTAGTTCAGGGGTCCCCAACTCCAGTCCTGGTGGTCCGCAGTGGGCTGGAGGTTTCATTCTAACCATCTTTTTAATTAGTGAGCTGTTTTTGCTGCTGTTTTACCTTTGTTTTAATTGACGTAATTCAGACCCCTTAGATTCAGGGGTGTCCAGCTCCAGTCCTGGTGGGCTGCATTGGCTGCAGGTTTTCATTGTAACCATCTTCTTCATTAGTGAGCCGCTTTTGCTGCTGATTCATTTGTTTTGCCTTCGTTTTCATTGACGTAACTCGGACCCCTTAGATTCAGGGGTCCCCAACTCCAGTCCTGGTGGTCCACAGTGGCTGCAGGTTTTCATTCTAACCATCTTTTTAATTGATGAGCTGTTATGCCTTCGTTTTAATTGATGTAATTCGGACCCCTTAGATTTGGGGGCGTCCAGCTCCAGTCCTGGTGGGCCGCATTGGCTACAGGTTTTCATTGTAACCATCTTCTTCATTAGTGAGCCGCTTTTGCTGCTGATTCATTTGTTTTGCCTTCGTTTTCATTGACGTAACTCGGACCCCTTAGATTCAGGGGTCCCCAACTCCAGTCCTGGTGGTCCACAGTGGCTGCAGGTTTTCATTCTAACCATCTTTTTAATTGATGAGCTGTTATGCCTTCGTTTTAATTGATGTAATTCGGACCCCTTAGATTTGGGGGTGTCCAGCTCCAGTCCTGGTGGGCCGCATTGGCTGCAGGTTTTCATTGTAACCATCTTCTTCATTAGTGAGCCGCTTTTGCTGCAGATTCATTTGTTTTGCCTTCGTTTTCATTGATGTAACTCGGACCCCTTAGATTCAGGGGTCCCCAACTCCAGTCCTGGTGGGCCGCAGTGGCTGCAGGTTTTCATTCTAACCACCTTTTTAATTGATGAGCTGTTATACCTTCGTTTTAATTGATGTAATTCGGACCCCTTAGATTCGGGGGTCCCCAACTCCACAGTCCTGGTGGTCCACAGTGGCTGCAGGTTTTCATTCTAACCATCTTTTTAATTGATGAGCTGTTTTGCCTTCGTTTTAATTGACGTAATTCAGACCCCTTAGATTCGGGGGTGTCCAACTCCAGTCCTGGTGGGCCGCAGTGGCTGTATGTTTTCATTCTAACCATCTTCTTAATTAGTGAGCTGTTTTTGCTGTTGTTTTGCCTTCATTTTAATTGACGTGACTCAGACCCCTTAGTTGTTTCTTTTCTCCGTAATGAGCAGTCAAATAATAATGAGACACAAAGCACGACCTGCTCACCTGAAAATAAAAAAAAAAAGGTGAAGGTCTCGGTCAGGTGGGCCTGCTCAGGTCACCCAAACATCTCGACGGTGGTCTTGACGGAAAATCAACAGTCTGCTGTGGCAGAACGAGAGCAGCAACAAGTCCTGATATTCAATAACGACTTTAATTAACAGCAAGAATTGGCTTCTCATTAACTGGTTGGAATTAAATTGATTGGAGTTTGATGTTCCAATTTAGCTGGTCACCTGTCGGCTCGTTTCACATCTCATTTCTGTTTGGCTGCCATTGAATGAAGAAACAAATCAATTTAGTGGACTGAATCCTTTAAAACAGGGCTATTAAAATGAAGGGAAAAGGAGTTCATTCGCAGTGAAAACTGCTCACTGATTAGGAAAAGAGGTAGAATGAAAACCTGCAGCGACTGCAGCCCACCAGGACCGGGGCTGGACACCCCTACACTAAAGGGTCATGAAGAGCTGTAAACTGCCTTACAATACAGTAAGCACAGCACGTTACAGGCACAAATTATACTCTTATATAATAAAATATAATAAAGTATAAGACCCACTTTGTTCAGATCAGGGTTGCCCTGGGTGAGGCAAAGCCCAGCGCCATTCTTAGATTTGCTGTACCCCACCAACAGCCCCGTTAGCCTTGTGAGTGATTATCTGTTAAAAACAACCGATAATTAAAGTCCACTTTTCCTGATGTACATGTAAAGCCCCACGTGAGTTTTTTCTCAACTCTTTCTTGCCTTCCACTTAAGGGCTGTGACTTGTGAATTTGCAGAGCTTTCGCCAGCTTTGTGTTGCCCGTATGCCAAGGTGTGAGTGCCAGTTGTGTGTGGGAGAAGCTCAGGTGAAGACCTACAGACACGCAACTGACTGTAAATGGGGGACCCTACCCATATGGGGTGCCAGTACATCCCTGGGCACACTTGTACTCACCCAGCCAGTTTAGCAATGTCAGTCGGGCCAAACACAAAGACAGACAGACAGACAGACAACTTTATTAATCCCAAGGGGAACCTGCAAAAATCACCCACAGAGAGAGGCACCAAACAGATTTGAGCCCCGGATTTGGCAGCACATAACAATCACACCACACTGCTGAGGGAATGGGAGGTTCACTTTTTATTTCTATTATTTTCTAATGTGTACCATTCTGAAGTGCAGGGACATTTTTTTATTTCCCTTTTCTTAAAAAGATAACAGAAATCCAAGTGAGTGTAAGCGTGATTTTATATACAGCGTACACTGTATAATAAGTAATCTATTAATACTTAATAAGGCCAAAAGATAAAAAATTCATGCCTTTTATTTGTATGCTGTAATAGTCAGGTGCAAACAGCATATTAAAAGGGTCCTCATAATTTATTAACATATTCCAATTAAAGTAAAATATATATAGCTTGCAAATATACATTTGAAATCCTTAAACCAATTTGTTCCCGCAATTTGCTCTTCCTGTCTGCCTTCAGTTTAAATCCTTCAGTAATTCTCTGCCTTTCCTTTTGTCTCCTAAGCCGCTTCTTCTGTGGTTGGCCTTTTAGAAGGGTCCTGTGAATCTGCGTTTGTGAGTCTGCAGGTCTTCACCTGTGCGGGAGTCTTCACCCGAGCTTCGGCCACACACAAGAGGCATCTCGCACCTCGGCACACGGGCAACGCAACGCAGGGGGAAGCTCAGCAAATTCACGAGTCGCAGCCCATAAGAGGAAGGCAAGAAAGAGTTGAGAAAGAACTCATGTGGGGCTTTATATGGAAAAAAGAGTTGGGTAGTCAAACACCAGGCTAACGGGGCAAAACTAAGAATGGCGCTGGGCTTGCCCCCCCACAAGGTGACCCTGATTGGAACAAAGTGGGTCTTATACTCCGTTATATTTCATTATATAATAGGATTGTTTGTGCCGCACAACACATTATTGGCTCATCTGAAGATTATTAACACGGTGTGTACAATAATAATAATAATAATAATAATAATAACACCAGAACAGACAATGATGACTGTCAAGCAAAACTAGACTGGCAGGGTGCAATGAATGAACCTATTTATAATATAATATAATATAATATAATATAATATAATATAATATAATATAATATAATATAATTAATAATGTGCCTTACAGTGAATTAGTGTCTTATCCAAATTGGTTCTTGCCTTGTGCATAGCAGTGCCATTGAAAACTCTCACCAAAACTGCATTAAGGCAGTTCAATAAATCTATCGCAGTGTAAATTTGTATTTTTCAATAAATATATAATTTTCAACAACCTATCTAGGTATGAAAGATTCTGATTACTTGTGGCACAACTATTAGATTAAACAGGATAGTTATTATAGGGTGGTCCAGATCTAATTATGCAATTTTCATTACGCTATAACTTTTAATTAAGTTTATTACATAGAAAATCACCCAAAAAATCTCGGACCATCGAGAAGTATGCAAACTGACGACATGAAGAATCATCTTTGTGCCGAACTGGAATCGTCCCCACATAAATCAAAGTCATCCAGATGATCTGGATCTGCATAATTAGATTTGGACCACCCTTTATAATATAATATAATATAATATAATGAATGTGCTCCATCCAGATCGCTTCTTGCATTAATCCTCATAGTGCCAGTATAGACCCTGACTACTGTCATGTGAAAACTTTATTTAGAGGGATCAAAAAATATATGGATTTATAACATAATATAAAATGGACACCCTTTCCAATTTTAGGCTTTGCTTTAATACATTTAGTGATGGCAGGATACACTCTTACTGCTTATCGCCCAAAAATGGGAATAAAAAGTTTTTAGTAATAATTTAATATGTGTCTCACAATGAATTAGTGTCCCATCCAAATAGGTTCTTGCCTTGTGCCTAATAGTGCCACCAAGACTGCCACACCAAAACTGGATTAAGAGGGCTCAATAAATCATATTATATATTTATATTATATTCCATCCATTATCCAACCCACTATATCCTAACTACAGGGTCACGGGGGTCTGCTGGAGCCATAGGAATAAACAAGTTTTTAGTAATAATTTAATATGTGTCTCACAATGAATTAGTGTCCCATCCAAATACAGTAGGTTCTTGCCTTGTGCCTAATAGTGCCACCAAGACTGTTACACCAAAACTGAATTAAGAGAGCTCAATAAATCATATTATATTATATATTATATTATATTCCATCCATTATCCAACCCGCTATATCCTAACTACAGGGTCACAGAGGTCTGCTAGAGCCAATCCCAGCCAACACAGGGCACAAGGATTATATTATATTATATTATATTATATTATATTATATTATATTATATTATATTATATTATATTATATTATATTATATTATAACACAACCCTGTTCAGGATAAAGTGAATTTAGACAATAGATGGATGCATAATAATAATAATAATTATGTTGGTCTCATAGTGCCATATAAAACTGGATTAAAAGGGGCTCAGTTTATTTAAGGATGAATAACAGAAGAGAACAGAATAGGTAGCACCAATTATAAGTAACTAATTATACGTCTATCATATGTTAGGTGTATTATTTATTTTTGTATACTATTTACACCTTATTTTTCTTATGTAATTTTAATTTGGTTTTCTTTGTAAATACCTATTTGTCATCCTGTAAAGCACTTTGAGCTTCATTGTTTGTATGAAAATGTGCTAAAGAATTAAATGTTGTTGTTGGCATAGCGGCTACCCGTCCTCTCATACAGTATACTGAACCAGCCTAATTCAATTTTTAGGGTTACAAGCAGCCTTTCCTGGATGTATTTGATACATTCCATCATATATTATATTATATTATATTATATTATATTATATTATATTATATTATATTATATTGTGAATTTCCCATTGGGATTAATAAAGTATCTATCTATCTATCTATCTATCTATCTATCTATCTATTATATTATATTATTGTGGTGGGTTGGCGCCCTGCCCAGGGTTTGTTTCCTGCCTTGCCACCCTGTGTTGGCTGGGATTGGCTTCAGCAGACTCCTGTGACCCTGTAGTTAGGATATAGCGGGTTGGATAATGGATGGATGGATATTATATTATAGTACATTATAGTATATTATATTTTTGTTACAACATTATCTGAATTGTCAATACATTCTATTTTAAATCCTCATTTAACAACATTTTGTATCCCCTAATATTAACTTTGTTTTTCTGAAATGTAAAACTTGAGTATAAAGATGCATTTTTATTATTTTTATAATTCCACACACACTGAAGTCAAGTCATTTTGTGTTGTACATTCGTAGTCCCGGTTTTCAGTTTCTCGTCGTCCTTCCTTGACGTACGGCAGACTGACGATGGCTGGCCGTCCTTTCTTATTTTGTATTTTATGTGTTTACTTCACTTGTGTGTTTTTGGGGGGCTGAGAGCGCACGCTGTGGGGTTTGATTTCTTTACGTTTTGCTTTAAATGAACATTTTAGAAATGTTTTTGATTTTTTTGTTTTAGCTCTAAAGTGTATAACAGTATGGCCGTTCCTCAGATTCACGCTAAGGTAGTTTGCCACGTGTGTGCCGCCCGTGTCAGTGGCACTGCCAGTGTTGAGGCCGACTTTGCCAGTAAGACCTGCTCCTGGTCGTTGCCATTTTCTTTGCACTGACTTTGCGGTTTCTTTCGTTTTATTTTGTTCCAGTGGTTGCAGTCGTCGGTCACCGTCTACACCGCACAGAGACGCTCGTCTTCGGCCTTTTTGGTTTCGTGTCCAGCAGTGTTTATTGCATATCGTGTCAAGTGTGTCACATCATCGCAGGAGTTTACACACGTGGATGCTCTTCTTATCCTTTGGCAGTTCATTAATTGTGCGGTTGACTTTCTGATCGTCATCTACTTGATATGGAGCAGCCCGCTCTAGTCAGCCTTCTCAGATATGGTGGAACCTTTGCTGTCCCGACAACACAGGACGCTCCTGTCCTTACCTTATGCAGCAGCGACACTTTCCAGCAAGCGTAATTATGGATCACGCAGCCAGGGATTTCATATTGGACTCCAATCCAATGAACACGAAACAATCCTGCCCTTCTGCTCTCACGCTTGTGGAAGCCATCATCAGGCACAAATTCATTAATGACGAAGCTTTCCGAGCCTCACTGTCCCCCCTTTACACCACTTGAGGCTTCGGTAAAGAATGGGTACTCGCCTTTTCAGATCCCAGCATAATTACAGGGAACACAGAACCCCTTGGTACAGAAGAGATAAGAAATCACTCGAGTGCTAAATTTGGAGAAGACCCCTCCAGTCTCCCAGGGCCAGTCACGGCGTGTTTCGACTCTCCATCGAGATAATAGATATCAAGCATCCCTGTTGAACACGGCAGTTAACAGGCGGTCGTGCTACACCTGCCTTTCATCAGGGGATTAGCCCGGGATGCGATTGTAATTCAAGGAGGAGCAGTCAGCTTGCGTTGTGCCCCCCTCGGCCCACTCATGGGCTCAAATCGGCAGGCAAAGCTGAAAACGCGCTGTTTGGCTCCTACGTTTGGGGCTTCATCTTTGAGGAACACGCCTTTTATTTTTAGGATCCTCTTCATGGAAAGTGTGCAGTTTGAATAGAAGGGTTCATGATTAAAAAAATTTTAAAAACGGGAGCGCCAAGAGAAGCCATTAGCTGGAAGTCGATGTCGTCGTCGTCATGCCAGGCAAATGACTGCTGCGGCATGAAAGGAGAAAACGGTGGCTGGTGCCATTCGGAAATTCAAACAGACTGTCAAAGTCGTGACCGGGATTCACTTTGGGACACTGAAATAAGCAGAAGAAAATGAAGAAGATGAATGAAGACGAACACTCTTAGACATCTGAACATTGTCAGCCCTGCAATAAACAGTCTAAAAATATAAATGGGAAACACGCAGGGCCTGTTGTGAAATGAAGAACTGAAAGTGATCTACTGACGGACATCCCATAAAAAACGTTAAAAATGCACCAAAATCTGTTCACACGTAAATCGGTTTTACAATCCAATCTCTCATTCGCCTCTTTATGATGTGTGTATATAACGTATACATGAAAGACACACGTACTGCATGTTAATATTTACACGTATTGACTGCTGTTCGATTACATTTATTCTTATTAAGTATGCTAATGCTTAAGAGCTAAGGTGCGATATAAAAACTACAAAATAATTCCAGCATTACTGAACGACAAAGCCATTAAAGCAAAAAACAACATTAAAAATGCAAGAAACACAAAGAAATTCATAGAGGTGACACTCGACAGTAGAGACTCGCGGGGTCTGTGTCTGTTAATCGCAAATGAAGGCCTTGTGAGGACCAGCAAGTTCAATGTGAGGACCTTATTCTACCATTTGGGGCGTCCCAAGTCTTTAACCCCAAAAGCCACATTTCTTAAGTTCTGCTTATACAGCTGGAGGTGATTAATGTGGGAATCTCAGGGGGCCGCTGCTCTAATGTCAGACCTACGGGTCCTGCACACGTTTACATCGTCACCTGTTTAATGGTCCTGTTTTGGGATTATCCACACACACAGCGTATATGTGAAGAGTGTGTTTATGTGTGTTAAAACGCCGAGTAAGGCTGTGAAGAAGCCTCGGACGATGTTTGTGACTGTCAGTTATAATGCGGCAGTAAGGTCTGAATTATCGTTTAATAACATCTGAATGTAAATGGACAACGAGGGCACTTGAGGTCCCTTCAAAACTCAACGTGTTCAGGAGAAACGAGGTGACTGTGGCGGAGGAGCAGAAAACAGGAAAACGTTAATCCAATGGAAATAAAAGGACAAGAAGGTTAGATGTGCAGGGTTTGGGCCTTCATCAGGTGTGTGTGTGTGTGTGTGTGTCATGAAGGCCGCACGGCTGAAACGATGCGTCTCTAACCTTCTGGCTTTGTCAGTATGGAAGGAAACTTTAACTTTTCTCACATATATACATTGATATATTTAATTATAATACTTGTGTGTGTGTGTGTGTGTGTGTGTGTGTGTGTGTGTGTATATATAAAATATACACACATGCCTGTGTGTTTGTGTATGTGCATATATATATTTCTATATTTTACATAAATATAAACATACACACACACTTTTCATATTTATACATATTTGTTTTTCAGCATGTCTGTGTGTGTGTGTATGTGATAAATGTTCCTGCCAAATAATTACAATCTTAATAATCTTAATAATTACATCTCGCCTGAAGAAGGGGCCTGAGTTGCCTCGAAAGCTTGCATATTGTAATCTTTTTAGTTAGCCAATAAAAGGGGTCATTTTGCTTGGCTTTTCACTACATTCATAATGGCTAACACGGTACAACACCCTAGTACTGCCAAATAATACAAAGAGTACACAACACACGTTTCGCCCTTATCAGGGCTCATCAGGTGAACACACTTTGCGTACTTTTCTAACCCCAGACATCAGCGCCCGAGGCAAAGCCTCTGACATTGTGCCACAACGGCTGATTCGCCTACAGGGTGAAGATCGGAGTACAGGATTACAGTCTTAGGTCTGAGTCACAATCTGATTATTTGGGTGATTACCTGCCAGGTAATGCGGGTGGTCAGCCGACCAGTCAGCAGACACCCGCCACGTTGTGAGAAGAAGCTCATAGACATGTCATATAAAATATACTCGCACGTGTATGTACATTTATATATTTCTATGTTTATATAAATATACACACACACACACTTTCATACATATATGTATTTCTTTTTCAGCATTGAAAGAACCTTTAACTTTTCTCATATATATATATATATATATATATATATATATATATATATATATATATATATATATATGCATAAATATATTTATGTAAATGTATAAATATTTATATATGCAATTATATATAGGTATATAGTAATAATAATACAATTGTATAATTAAATAATATACACACACTTTATATATACACACATTTTTATTTTCAGTGAGGAGAGAACATTTACCTTTCTTATATATATACAGGGTGAGTCAAAATTATGTTAACATTTGAATGGCAAAAATAATTTATTCACAAAACATATTTCATATGTGCAAGATGATTTACAGGAATGTCTCAACCTGTTCGCCATCACGTTCAACACGTGGACCATATGTGGCACATAAATTGTCCACAAAAATTGTATATAAGTATAGACATAGAAGTACCATTAGTGTTAACATAATTGTGACTCACCCTGTATATGTAATTATAATATAGATTTATAAAGAGTAACACGTGTTGTGTACTCTATTATTTGCCAGGTAATATATCATATTATATATATATATATATATATATATATATATATATATATATATATATATATATATATATATATATATATATATATAATATATATATATATATATAAATATAATATACAGTGTGTGTGTGTGTGTGTGTATATAGTGTGTGTGTGTATATATATATATATATATATATATATATATATATATATATATATATATATATAATATACACACACATACATACATAATGTGATTAGATAGATAGATAGATAGATAGATAGATAGATAGATAGATACTTTATTAATCCCAAGGGGAAATTCACAAATTCTAGATGTAGATATATATAGTATAAAAAAAAATACATAATTTTATTTTTTACCTAATTCAAGCAGTGTCCATGATGTCAGGCACATTTGTATTGTTAACATACAAAAATTAGGATTGGGTCCGCTCTTTCTGCCCACCATGATTTGTCGCCCACCTGTCATCACACTACCAGCCTTGTAAATGACCAGACACACAAAGTTACACTTACAGTGCACTATATGAACACGCATATTGTAAGTTGTATTTTTAAATTTATTTTTATCTACAAGTATCTTTTTTTCCTACCTTCCTCTGTTTGCATTCACTCTGTTAAATCATTTTAATGTGTCGCATTTCAGACTTGACAGTTAAGTAAAATAATTGACAGACTTTTTCAATTCTGAAAATGCTCATTACTGGACAGGCTTGCTTCACATACTGTATATATATAATATATAATTTTTTTTTTTCTTTTTTTCTTTTTTTCTATAATACGCACACACACACAGGGCAAAAAGTAGGCTTATAGTTATTTGTATGGAAAAAGATATACAGGTAATGACTGCTACACTCAAACACACTAACAATAATAAGAAGACAAATAATACAATAATTAATAAAAAATAATATTATTCACAACTGTAAACCTTCATTTTGCCCACCCCTGTGTGTATATATAACACACATTTTTCCAGTGTGGAAAGCACATATAACTTTTCTCTCATTTATATGTAATGATAATGTGTGTGTGTGGGTTTGTGTGTGTGTAAGCCATACTAAACATTGTTAATTGCTTTGTCAAAAACTGTATATATGTGCATTATATATATATATATATATATATATATATATATATATATATATATATATATATATATATATATAAAATATACCAACACACACACACAAAAGTTAAAGGTTCCTTCCATGCAAAAATTTTTTATCAAATTCGTATAATAAAACAGCTGTGACAAGAACAGGCCATTTGTCCCATGCCATGCAGCGAGTTTCCTAATCCTGTCCTCTTCTTTTCTCCAACATCATGTAAAGTTGAGCTCAGGAGGTCCCCCAAGTCCTGCTGTCTGCAGTGTGTGTATACATTGGTATATTTCTGGGCACATTTTTCCACTCACCCACACTTTTCCACACCAGCCTCTCTAATGGCCTGTGAGGATGAAGCCCCTTCATACTCTTCAACGGGACGTCTCAGGTCCGCGCTGACAGCTCACGCAGTTGTCATTTTTCCGTCGATTCCTGGAGTGGCGACACTAAACGGCAGGCTGCTCTGTGCAGTCTGTAGATGTAAACTACGAGTTGACGAGCTGGTGATGCGCCCGCCGCTCCTCCAGACGCATCTCTTTATTTTTGTTTGCTGTGACTTCATGAAGTGCCTGACCCTGTTAAGGTAAAGGAATCGAGAAAAGGTTTTGAGTTTCATACAGAACTGTGTAATGCGTATTGTGTGCGCAAATATTCATATCAGTGTACCAACTAAACAGATTTCTCGAGGCAACTCAGGCCACTTGCATATTGTAATCTTTTTAGTTAGCCAATAGAAGGGCGTCATTTTGCTTGACTTCTCACTACATTCATAATGGCTAACACGGTACAACACCCTACTACTATCCGTATATTGTAATACAGTAATTTGTATTTTTTAATGTAGTAAAATTTACCCATATTTGTGTATAAACCATTCAATAAACTTGTAACCCTCATAGTTTATACAGGACGAGGCCTTCATCATACGAGGCCTTCTCCTCTCCTCCGTGCTCGACTGGCCGTAGTTGAACACTTCATTCACGGTCAGCCATTGTTGGTTTCTGTTTTATGTTATAAAATTTCAAACTGCTGTCCTTTGTTTCCCTGTGTGTTGTATCTTTATGTGAGCGAACTCTCCATTTAGCAATGTGTAAAATATATACATGCATGTAACCCGAGTATTTGTCACGGCACAGTGTGCCTGCACTCGGTGAAAGGCGCTATATATACAAAAAAGAATCTGAACTGACGTGAATTGTATGTGTGCAGGACTGGACAAAAAGAAGACCTGATCATTGCTCATTCTATTTCTTGCATCTGTTCAATAATTGATGTTTTTTTGTATTGTATCATTCATATTATTAATTTCTGGTGAATTGTCGATTGACCAGGATGAGCAAACCTCTCCGGGTGCAGTTTGTGAAGTGTTAACGCAGGCCTGATGACCCCCCCAACCCCCCCAATTTAGAGAAAACGCTTTGTTTTTTGTGCTGTGAGAACTTGCAGCTACTTAGTCATTTCAGGGTTTAATTTCATTTATGGGTGACGTGCCAGTAGGTGACCTTAGCTATTCATGTCGGAGCAGTTTTGTGACAAAGCAGGTAACAATTTTAAGTATGGCTTCCTTACATACCCTATTTATTAATAATATATTTTATTATTACACGTTTTATTAAAATGATTGAAGCCTTAATGTGGCTCACCATTGTGGTGCATTTTCAGGTGAGCTTCAGGTCCAAATCCCGCCGCTCCTTTATGAGTTTGTCAGCTGCGCACAATGACATTTATTCTGTTGTGAGGGAAGCTAGCAAAGTTTGCTTTTATCTTCGAGTACAACTATCTACGGAAGCTTATTAGGGCCACAGTAAAAAAAAAAAAAATACGGACACGCATCCGTAATTATCAGCATTAACGGGAAACGAAAAAAAAAGTTTGCAAGCCCCTCGTGTGGCCCATCGGTGCTCCAGATAACGGAGCGCTTTTCTGTCGGTGCCGCTTACGTTACTCTATGAACACGTCCGCCTTGGTTTCATTTATTATTATTAATTATTATTATTGTTTTAACTCTCCCAATTATTTTGTTTGATAGATAGATAGATAAATACTTTATTAATCCCAATGGGAAATTCACATTAATGTACAAACTCGCGATATCGCGTGTGCCACGTGAGCCCCTCGTCCGTCCGTCCGTCTGTCTGTCAGTCCTAAGGCTCCGGACGTCTGCCTTTTATGGGTTTTGACTGCTGAAATGAAGCGGCCGGCGAGCAAATGTGGTTCGGGTTTATGGTGGTGGGCTCGAGCGCTGAAAGGCGCATTCCCCGGACATCTGGAGCCCTCCTGCCAGCCTCGTCTTTTCCGCGTGTAATTTTCGTATGCATTTCATTTGCATGGCCACGGCATCCTGGTTTATTAAAAGCAGCTCCCCGCACTTCAGTGCCAACATATTGAGGCAGAGCCGCACACAATGCCGTGCTTGTGTGCCCTTGGACTTTTCACTTCAGGCAGTACTGACGAGTGTTTAATCAAACCCATCTTCCAAATAAAAATGGATGTGAATGACAGAGTCGGTTTAAAAAAAAAAAGGAGTTTAAAATCGACAAGGACGCGTGTGTGCACTTCAGAGTCCGAATGTGGCGGCCATTGAAGCGCACCTGAGTTACGAGTCTGAGAAAATGACCCCCCCGATATATTAACGGGCGCCCTTTCGATTACTCCCCAAACGCAGCCACTATTAAGGCAAAATGAATGGAAGTCTTGTGCTCGTTTCTGGGGAATGGGGATTGTACTGCACGATTCACCTGAAGTGAGAAAGAAAGAAGACGGAGTGCTGGCTCCGAGGCTAGGGATCTGCACTGGTTGACGGTTCGAATCCCGTAAATGCCAAAAGGGACTCTGCTCTGTTGGGCCCTTAACCTGCAATTGCTGAGCGCTGTGAGAAAAGCACTATATAAATGCAAAGAATTATTATTAAAGAAGAAACGGACTGAGCGCTCATTTCATAAAGTCGCGTGCGTTTCAAAACACGGAGAACAAAAAGGATTTTATCACGTCCATTATACATAAATCAACGCGAACTTAATTAAAAACATTTGTTTTATTTGAGTTGTGCTCACTTCGCTCAGTAGAATGACTCCCGATCGAGGCTCCGTGATTCAATCTGTCGACCAGAAAAACTGGGGGAAAAAAAATCAATAAATAAAAAATAATCACAGTAAAAAGAAGCGGACTTCAAGGATCCCAGTTGGTAGCCGCACTAACCAGTAGAGCAATGCGGACCCCCGTGAACATCACCCGCCAGCTTTTACAAGCCCACCTTACGGTTATTTGGAGTCCTGACGGCAAAATGCTCTCTGAAAAGTAAAGATCACAAAGCGGGGGTCTTCAGAGTAGTTGCTGCAAGAGGAACCATTTTTATCTCCCAAATCGCGGAGAACCAAGAATGCTTCCGTGACGTGCTCCATAAAGAGTCATAAACAGAACATAAGAGTTTGTGAAATACCAATGGGCTCCCGCTTTTAAAAGGACTCCCGATGTAAAGGGCTAATTAAGGGGGCTTTAGAAAATGGATGGACGGAAGTTCAGGTTTTCTCGATCACTTAGTCTCCTGCTAGGCTGCCTACTTATGCATGAAGTTTTCTGTTTTGTGCACGTTAGGAGTCTTCTCAATGTCCAAAGAACCCATCGAAGAATGAAATATTTCATTGACAAGGAATGGCTCAACAGGGCAACCACCTGGTTTCTTAAAAATGCACAAGTCTGGAATTCTTCTTTGGCAAAAACGCTCCCGATGTTAAACGTCATCATCGATAAACTCAAAAGACTGACGCTTGGGATCATTTTCTTGTTTAAATAAATATATTTAGTCGAACTGACGCTTGATTTACGTTTAGGTGTTTTGTGTTTACCGGATTGCACGCAGCTCGCTCTTTTGCGTGGCTGTGCGATTGAGCCCTGAAAAAGGGGCTGCGTACGTAAGCGTAGGGCTATTACGTGGATTTCTTGCCCAACACTTTGCGCTCCTATAGCGTGGTCGTTAGAGGAACTGCAGGTTCAGGCGAAAATAATGAGGGGCCAACTCAGTGATCCCCGTTTAATAAATGCGAGTCCAACAAAACACGAGCTCAGTAATAGGGACGTTTCTACCCAGCTTTCAAACCTCGTAAAGTCACAGTGGAACAGAGATTCATGATGTGATCTTGTAATTCGCGGAACCGCGGTGTTAAGTATTGGGGAAACCGGAAGGGGCGGAGTCACGAGTCATCACTGGGTGTCTTCTCGGCACCTCAGAAGAGCCCAGAGGCTGATCCACAGACGCGCATACGTCAGGTATTCTTACTTCAATAACTATCGCGTTAACGCATGTTACTTTTAACATGTTAGCCCAATGCCCTCCGGACCATGTTGCCTAGGCTAGCACTGCACGTTCATCACATCAACATAAATTTTAGTGATTTCTGAAATATTGAGACAAATTGTTTCAGCCAGGAGAAGGAATAATGTGATCAGTTGAACATATTGCCCCTTCAAATGTATTTTGTGCAGGGCTGCCAGATTAACAAAATCACACGTCGGGGCAGCCTCCATTTCAAGACGACACATCACAAACATTAACACTGCTTTTGCAAATCCCATACCAAGTAGTATATAACAGAGACATAGGCATTGAATTTGTTTTTCCAACAGATGGCACATCGCAAACATTAAAACTGCTTTTGTGAATCCCATACCAAAATTGGAGTGGAGTGGTGGCTCTGAGGCTAAGGATCTGCGCTGGTATCCTGAAGGTTGCCGGTTCGAATCCCCGTCACTGCCAAAAGAGATCCTACTCTGCTGGGCCCTTGAGCAAGACCCTTAACCTGTAATTGCTCCAAGGGCGCTGTACAGTGGCTGACCCTGCGCTCTGACCCCAAGGGGTATGCAAAAACTAACAAATTTCTAATACGAGAAATCGTATAAGATGAAATTAAGAACAAAAAAAAAAATGGCACATAACAGAGACATATGCATTTAGTTTGTCTTTCCAACAGATGGCAAATCACAAACATTAACACTGCATTTGTGATCCCATACCAAATGGCATATAACCGAGGCATTTCATTTATTTTTCCAACAGTTGACGCATGACAAAAATTTGAACTTTATTTCTTACCAGCTCCATAAAGTCCTGTATCTCATCATATTAGACTTCATGAAAGTTCTCATCGTCAAGTTGTATGATACATGATTGTGACTTCCAGAGCTCAGAAGTCATCCACAGTTGTTGGATGGGTATACAGACATGACTTTTTATTAAATCGGTGGTCTGTGGGTTATTGGGCTGTGATGGTTATTGTTTATGTTGTGTTGTGGTTTTTTCTTGATGTTTTACTTACATGAGCTTCACTAATTCAGATTGCAGGCAGCTGGCGTTGTTTTGGTATTAAAGTAGCGGAATGTTTGAACATCTGCAGTGCGAGAAGGAGAGCGTGGCACCATATGGCATCCGAACAAAGTCTGAACTGATCAGGGAGTGAAATTGTACAGACAGAGAGAGAAGTTAGGGAATAAATTGACCGTCTCATTAAAAAAACCTCTTGTGTCCCGTTGAAGTACTGGACTCCATTTGCAGTATTATTACCCGACAGGAGATTTGACTGTAGTAAGTCCGTCTGCTTCGGTCATGTTGTGTATTTAGGAATATCTGTTCAGCACAGTTCTGGCTTCTCTCTTTCTTTGGACGGCTTATTGATTTGTTCACCGGACATTCCAGCCCTCTTGTGGATGCCGGATGACATTACGCCCACGCCTGGAAGCCAGACGCCGGACGTTTTGTTGTCTTATATAGATAGATATTCAAAATATTTGTATCCCTCAAATACTGAAGGCTCTACATACTGTATGTAAAGTGTGTGTGTGGAGGGATGACAAAAAAGGTGTAAATTTAAAACCAATTATATTATAAAAATGATTATAAGTTAACAGATTTTGGTACATCCACCCTGGAAGTAGTAGTGTAAATTTTCTTCCGATATCCATCAGTACATCGATTGCAGCTCTTAATGTCAGACTTTGTACATTATGTTCATATTTATAGGCTAGACTGGTCTGAAAGTGATCAGATGTATGAGAAGGTTGCTTTCATTATTCATCAATCTGTCCATTCATCATCTTCTTCTTTTGCTTCTTCATCATCTTCTTCTTCATCATCTTCTTCTGCTAAAGTAAATCCTGGACTTAGACAGTCCATTTGAATTTTAGAATGGAAGCAGTCACGGTATCATCTTTCATGCCGCAGCAGTCATTCGCCTGGCATGAAAACGAGTTTCAGCTAATGGGTTCTCTCAGCATTCCCAGATTTTAACAACAAAGCATTTTGTTAGAACTGCTCACTTTTGACGAATGAGATAGTAAAGAATGAAGGCGTGTTCACACCCCCTCTTATATAGTTAGGGATTAGGCAGGCCATGTGACAGGAGTTCCAGAGTGAACCGATTTCAAAATGGCCGAACGTCTTTGTCCTTCCAGCAGGAAGCGGCGGGTCCAGGAGGGCGGACACTGGAAGTGACATCAGAGATGTTACAGCTGTCAATCATCTGGCCTGCAGAGAGGAAGACAACAAGCAATTGAATTACAATCACCAGAGCCCTTAAGCTGTCCCCTAGATGCATGCGCATGATTACTGTATGTATATATATATATATATATATATATATATATATATATAGTGATGGATGGCTGCCGTTTCAGTCAGGCCGGGACGTCCCTCAACTTAAAGAGAGAGCCTTTTTGGCCTCCCCTGGAGGGAAATGGTTCCTCAGATTCCCGCAGGGCAGCATGGGATATGGAGTCTGGTTCTTCAGCCCCGTTGGGTGCCGTGGGTGCCGCCAAGGGAAGCTCACCAAGAACCTGGGGACTATTACGGTGACATCGACCCGGAAGTACTTCGGGGTCACGTGGATGGAAGCCCGCAGTACTTCCGGGATACTTGAAGAAGGCATTTGACCCGGAGAAGGAATACTTCCGGGTCATGGACTTTAAAAGGACTCTGGGAAACCCAGCAGATGGAGCCGGAGTTGGGTGGAGTGTGACGGAGCTGCTGGGAGTTGGAGGATTGATTATTGTACTGATTATTGATTTATTACTGGAGAATTGTGGAGTGTGTGGTGCTTTGTGCACTTTATTTAAGAATATTAAAGAGATTATTCTTGGTGATTTTAAACGTGTGTCCTGGACATCTGTCTGGTGGGTTCAAGGGGTGCTATATAGAGCGCCATATACCACAATATATATATAATATATATATATATATATATATATATATATATATATATAATCCATGCATCCATCCATTTTCCAACCCGCTGAATCCGAACACAGGGTCACAGGGGTCTGCTGGAGCCAATCCCAGCCAACACAGGGCGCAAGGCAGGAACCAATCCCGGGCAGGGTGCCAACCCACCGCAGGACACACACAAACACACCCACACACCAAGCACACACTAGGGCCAATTTAGAAATGCCAGTACACCTAACCTGCATGTCTTTGGACTGTGGGAGGAAACCGGAGCGCCCGGAGGAAACCCACGCAGACACGGGGAGAACATGCAAACTCCACACAGGGAGGACCCGGGAAGTGAACCCAGGTCCCCAGGTCTCCCAACTGCGAGGCAGCAGCGCTACCCACTGCGCCACCGTGCCGCCCTATATATATATATATATATATATATATATATATATATATATATATATATATATATATATATATATATATATATATATATATATATATATATATATATATATATATATATATATATATATATATATATATATATATATATATATATATATATATATATATATATATATATTGGTTGAAATAGTTTACTGTCAAATAATGCAAAGAGTACGCGACACGTGTTTCGCCCTAATTCTGGGCTCATCAGGCGTACACACTCACTGCACTCCCTTACAGGAATCGGACGTCAGTACAATCATACAACCCATACAATCAGATTGTGAATCAGACTACGAATGCCATGAATGTAATTACCCCGATCTACATGCTGTCAAATAAACGAACCACACCCCGTGGCGCAATGTTAGGGGCTTCGCCTCTAGTGCTGACGTCCGAGGTTCGATTCCCATAAGGGAGTGCAGTGAGTGTGTACGCCTGATGAGCCCAGAATTAGGGCGAAACACGTGTCGCGTACTCTTTGCATTATTTGACAGTAAACTATTTCAACCATTCTATGATCTGCTTCTCGCAACTGAAAGAGGGCACCGTGGCGGATGTTAGCCGACTTGCTGACCAACCACAAGCGTTACCTGGTAGGTAACCACCCATACAATCAGATTGTGATTCAGACTATGAATGCCGTTAATATATATAATATATATTTATTGTTAGAAAGGCGCTATATTGAGCTCGACCCGACATAGACTTAACACAGGACGCATGTATAAAATCCAAGAAACTTTTATTTTCTTCACCTGTGGGGCATGTCTTCCCCGTGAACCCCACAGGCAATACACAGTCCCAAGTCCAGCACTTAGCACCACCAAAACACTCTTCTCTCTTTTCTCTTTCCCCACCACTCCACCACAGCTTTGTCCTCCTTCCACCTGACTCTGGCCACTGAGTGATGGTTGCTGGTTCCTTTTATGGCCTACCCAGAAGTCCTCCAGGTGCTTGATCACCTGTTTCCAATTGCACTCCCAGGTGGTGATGAAGATTAGTCCAGCTGGGCTCAGGGACCCCTGCCGCACCCCCTGGTGGCCACCCCAGACCCCAACAGGGCTGTGGAGATCTCCATTTCCCATGAAGACCTGCGAGAGACTGAGGCACCGCTCCAACCCAGGGGAGCGGCCATCCAGCGTCCAGAGGGAGATACTGCACCTTCCAGGGCTGCTCCCCCTTAAATACAAATCGAAGGGGTGTCCGGGCTGGGCCAGGGACCTGGCCGTCCGTCACAATATATATAAAGTGATAACCCTACGGGGGTGTGCCAACCTCCCAACCCGACACAGACAGACACAAGAGGCTCTCTGCACAGCACACAAATCTCCACAAATAGCTCAGTCCTTTCTCTTTGTCGCTCTTCTGACGCCCTCACGCCTCCACTCACAATCTCTGTCCTCCACCTCCCGACTCCAGCTCTCTGAATGGAGTGAGGCTGCCCCTTTTAAATTGTGCTCCAGGTGCTTGTTGATGGTCTTCCTGCATCTCTTCCAGGTGTGGCGCAGCGTTTCTCAGCCTTTAAGTATTTGAGACCCGAGTTTTCATAACAGTTTTAATTGCGCCCCCACTAACTTTTTTTGAAAGGAGCCCACAAATACCAATTTGTTCTTTTTTAATTAATGATAAATCATAGATGCATATTTTATTGTACCTACTGTAACAGATAGGGGCGCCCTCGCTCCCTTGAACCCTCTGATCAGATGCCAGACACCAGATAAAAAGCCCAATAACTAAATTTATTGTAACAAATGTGCACAAAGCACCCTCCACTCCACAATACTCAATAATAAACACAATACACTAATCAATAATCAATCCTCCACTCCCAGACGCATTGCCACCCTTCCTCCCAAATCAGCTCCTCTGTCTGGGATTTCCCACAGTCCTTTATAGTCCATGACCCGGAAGTGCTTCTGATCCTTCAGTCCATGTGATTACCCAGCACTTCTGGGTCAGATAAAAACTCTCCTTCTTCATTGCAGAAGTACGTCATTTCCTCTGTCGCTGTGACGTATTTCCGGGTTATAGGGGAAATAACAGTCCCTGGGCCTCCCTGCAGCAACTCCTGGCAGTCCCCATGGTATCCAGCAGGGCTGCGCATTAAAACTCCATTGTCCATGATTCCCTACTGGCATTCGGGGCACCTCCATGCTACAAGGTGGGCTCCATCTGGCGGCCTGGGGGTATTGGCCGGGATGAATGGCTGGCCATATCTCACAATACTTAACTTTTATCGACATTTATCTAACTCTATATTTATTTTTCTAGTATCAGAATGTAGTTTAAGTTAATTTGTTTTGGTTTCAATAGATGGATTTTTGCATATTTTCGATTCTTGTTTTCTTTTTTTCACATCTTCAAACCCCCCTTTTTGTTACTTTGCGCCCGCCTAGGGGGGCCCGCCCCACAGATTGAGAACCACTGGTGTGGTGGAAGTGCTGCATGGGCACCCGGAAGTACTCCGGGCATGCCTGGTTCCTGTTTGGCGGAAGTGCTGCAGTCCAGGGCTTAGCAAAATGTCCAGGTGCCCCCTGGTGGAGGCCACAGTCCCCACAGGGTTGAGCTTCCAAGATCTGTTTCTGTGGCCCCAACACCCACCAGGGCATCTGCCCTCTCGTGTTCTTGGAGAGACACTGCTCCTCTCCTGGTCCTTCCACTTTCTGAGCTCCAGCCTTCTGCCACAATATACATATATATACATATACTATATATATATATAGTACAGTCCAGTGCATCCAGAAAGTATTCCCAGCGCATCACTTTTTCCACATTTTGTTATGTTACAGCCTTATTCCAAAATGGATTAAATTCATTTTTTTCCTCAGAATTCTACACACAACACCCCATAATGACAACGTGAAAAAAGTTTACTTGAGGTTTTTGCAAATTTATTAAAAATAAAAAAACTGAGAAATCCCATGTCCATAAGTATTCACAGCCTTTGCTCAATACTTTGTCGATGCCCCTTTGGCAGCAATTCCAGCCTCAAGTCTTGTTGAATATGATGCCACAAGCTTGGCACACCTATCCTTGGCCAGTTTCGCCCATTCCTCTTTGCAGCACCTCTCAAGCTCCATCAGGTTGGATGGGGAAGCGTCGGTGCACAGCCATTTTAAGATCTCTCCAGAGATGTTCAATCAGATTCAAGTCTGGGCTCTGGCTGGGCCACTCAAGGACATTCACAGAGTTGTCCTGAAGCCACTCCTTTGATATCTTGGCTGTGTGCTTAGGGTCGTTGTCCTGCTGAAAGATGAACCGTCGCCCCAGTCTGAGGTCAAGAGCGCTCTGGAGCAGGTTTTCATCCAGGATGTCTCTGTACATTGCTGCAGTCATCTTTCGTTTATCCTGACTAGTCTCCCACTTACCCACAGCATGATGCTGCCACCACCATGCTTCACTGTAGGGATGGTATAGGCCTGGTGATGAGCGGTGCCTGGTTTCCTCCAAATGTGAGTTCAATCTTTGTCTCATCAGACCAGAGAATTTTCTTTCTCATGGTCTGAGAGTCCTTCAGGTGCCTTTTGTCAAACTCCAGGTGGGCTGCCATGTGCCTTTTACTAGGAGTGGCTTCCGTCTGGCCACTCTACCATACAGGGCCTGATTGGTGGATTGCTGCAGAGATGGGTTGTCCTTCTGGAAGGTTCTCCTCTCTCCACAGAGGAGCCTCTGACAGAGTGACCATCGGGTTCTTGGTCACCTCCCTGACTAAGGCCCTTCTCCCCCTATCGCTCAGTTTAGATGGCCGGCCAGCTCTAGGAAGAGTGCTGGTGGTTTCAAACTTCTTCCACTTACGGATGATGGAGGCCACTGTGCTCATTGGGACTTTCAAAGCAGCAGAAAATTTTCTGTAACCTTCCCCAGATTTGTGCCTCGAGACAATCCTTTCTTGGAGGTGTACAGACAATTCCTTTGACTTCATGCTTTGTGCTCCGACATGAACTGTCAACTGTGGGACCTTCTATAGACAGGTGTGTGCCTTTCCAAATCAGGTCCAGTCAACTGAATTGACCACAGGTGGACTCCAATGAAGCTGCAGAAACATCTCAAGGATGATCAGGGGAAACAGGAGGCACCTGAGCTCAATTTTGAGCTTCATGGCAAAGGCTGTGAATACTTATATACATGTGCTTTCTCAGTTTTTTTATTTTTAATAAATTTGCAAAAACCTCAAGTAAACTTTTTTCACGTTGACATTATGGGGTGTTGTGTGTAGAATTCTGAGGAAAAAAATGAATTTAATCCATTTTGGAATAAGGCTGTAAGATAAGAAAATGTGGAAAAAGTGATGCGCTGTGAATACTTTCCGGACGCACTGTATACGAGGGGGGACCCAAAAATAACCGGAAATAAATAAATAACCTAACAACAACAAAATTCCGGTTATTTTTGGGTCCCCCCTCGTATATAATATTATATATATATATATATATATATATATATATATATATATATATATATACAGTATATACTTATATATACTAGCAGGCAAAGCCCCCTGCTCGCTTTGCTCGACGGGGTGCGCTTTGCCAACACTTTGTGCCCCTGCTGCTCTCGTTGTGAGGGGTGCTGAACGCACACTGCTCCTGTTCCTGCTGCTGGCGAGCTGCGTGTTCTGTTTGTCGCTCTGCCCGTCGATCATTTAAAAGCCTGTACAGCAGCTGTCCTATTGTCTCATTGCTTTGTCTCATAGGACATCAAAGTGTCTTTCGAGGAGATCACGTCTTGACCCATATATATATATATATTCCCAGTGGTGCTCCAGCCGTACCAAACCCGACACAGACAGGCAGAGAAACACAAGTTCAGCACACATGTTTTTTTTTTTACGTGGTGTGGCGGTCGGCTGGGGGCTTATGCCTGGAAGGACCGGGAGAGGGATTATACCTCCCCTGGACCACAAGAGGGCAGCTGCCCTGATCTGTATGGGGGCCACGGGAACTGAGCATGGAAGTTCAACACTACAGTAGCCCAGGGGCCACCCGGAGGATTAAGGAGCCCTGGATGTCAGCACTTCTGCCACACCCAGAAGTGCTGCCGAAAGGAATACCAGGGACACCCGGAGTGCTTCTGGGTACTCATGTGGCACTTCCGCCACACCAGGAAGTGCCGCAGGAAGATCGTCAGAGGGCACCTAGAGCCCATTCAGGTAGATATAAAAGAGGCCGCCTTCCTCCAGTCATTAACCAGAGTTGGGAAGAAGAAGACAAAGCTCGGGAGAGAGGAGCAGAGGCAGTGAAGGAAAGACCATTGAGAGGCCCGGACTTAAGAAAGGGTTTTTGGTGTTGTGTGTGGGACAATTTATTGTAAATAAACGTGTGTGTTCGGGACTTCCTGTGTCTGTCTGTGTTGGTGTCCGGGCTGGTTTCCCACAGTGGGAAACGCTTTCTCTTGTTTCCCACCTCATTCATTCTGTTTGTGAATGAATCATTACCCGAAAATAAGTCACATGATTCTCGTTGACTTGTGATTCTGTTAAAATATAATTAATTAATTATATATAAATACATACACATATGTATCTGAACAAAATAATGTATGGATTACTTAAACATACCTATGTGATGCCATCAGAGTGTGACCCCCCACTCTTGGACTCTTCATATTCCCCGCGTATCAAATCCTAAAAATGAGTCAAATGAAACAAATTGATTTGAAAATGAAAGTATTGATTCAGTGAAATGGGTTCTTCAGATCAGAATCAGAATCAATTTAGTAAAGTGAATCAAACTACTCGCCACTACTAATCCAGCATAGTGGCACTACACCCTGGCCGGTCAGGTGACCTCCCATCAGTCACAGTGCACTCCCATTGCCTGATGGGAAATGTAGTCCCATCATCAGCACATCTACAGATTTGCACATGAGATGAAAAGACAGGGAGGCGTAGGCAGCATAGATAGTTGGCATTCTTCCTGGCTCAGGGGTATGAATTTAAGTGGTCAAAAAAGTAGCCCATGCCTGAGTGGTCCCCTGAGTTCTTCAGTCCATATATATGTATAAATGACTCACAGTACAATTTATATAGTGCCTTACAGCAAGCTCTTCCATAAACAAAATAATACAAACTTCACAAGGAAGCTGGCATGAGAATGTACCCAGTGAGCTTGTGGCACACAGGGTGCCCCAGTCGAGGCCACGGCTTTGTTGTGGTCGGTCAAGCACGCCCAGCTGTGTGCCAGCACTCGTTTATAGTCCAAGGGCTCCGTGCTGCGCCATGTCGGGTGGCCACTCAGATGGCAGAAGATCCAGCCGGCTTCCAGCAGATATTCTTCTGAGCTCACTTGTGCCCGGCCATCTGTGAAATGCTCTGCTCAGATGTGTACTTTGCACAAACTTCAGGCGAGTGCATTTGCAGAATCTTAGGCCCGCAGCCTCGTAAAGAGCTAACAAAGCACAAAGAAAATGGAAGCATCTCGATGCAAAGACATCTGGGCTAATGCAGCTTTCACCGCAGGCCATGGAATTAAAAGCACAGCCGCCATTTAACCCTTCCTGCCCCGCACTGGGCCACGACTGCAGGCGACGACGATGATGCAGAGGCCCACAGAGAGAAGCAGAGCGGCTTGTGTTTAGCACGGCTGACTTCACGCTCATTCATTATGTGAGCAACCCCAAAATGTTTATATTGAGATATTAAAGTCATGGGGGCAATGAAAGGTGCTATACAGCATAAGGATGAACTCATTTATTACACGTCATTGTTGAACGTGTCATGCCAAATGCCTTACCAGAGGGAACTCTATGAAAGACGCTATATAAAAGATGACAGCTCGCTGCGACGGGCGCTCAATAAAACAGCAGCTTACTATGAAATGTGCTGCATACGAACAAGCAGCTCCTTACACATCTCACTTTGAATTTGTCACGAATTGTGACCATAAAGAAGGGCGCAATGTAAATGACAAGTGGCTTACTCTACAATGTGCAGAAGACACGCCGGTGGTTCACTCTGAAAGGCGCTATATAAACACACAGTGGCCCACCATGAGAGATACTGCAGGAAAGCCAACGGCATCTCACTTTGTGTTTTTAGGGTACTGTGACTGTAAATGTCAGGTGACTCACACTGAAAGGGGCTACGTGCAGGATAAACGCCGACACCTTCATGCAAATCTCACTTTGTGTTTTTAGAAGAAGCTCTGAGTGCTAAATACATGCACGTGGAGCACTTGGAAAGGCGCTATATAATAACAGAGTGGCTCACTGTGAAAGATAATGTACAAATGCAAATCTTACTTTGCATTAATAATATGACTGTTCAAAAGCCGCTGCATACATGTAGGTGGGCCATGCTGAAAGGCGCTATATACCTGGAGATTGCTTGTTATGAAACATGCTGTATAAATGCAGGTGGCTTCATGCAAATCTCACTTTGTTTTTTTTTTTTTTTAATAAGTTCTGACTGCATAAATGGTGCTATAGAAATTATAGACTGCCAATACTGATGCTCTGTGCAAGAGAGGACAGAGCTGACTATACATTGGGATTAATAAAGTATCTATCTATCTATCTATCTATCTATCTATCTATCTATCTATCTATCTATCTATCTATCTATCTATCTATCTATCTATCTATCTATCTATCTATCTATCTATCTATCTATCTATCTACTTCCTTAGAATGCTGGCATCCTTCAACATCTGCAGTAAGATGCTGCAGATGTTCTATGAGACGGTGGTGGCGAGCGCCCTCTTCTATGCGGTGATGTGCTGGGGAGGCAGCATTAAGAGGAAGGACGCCTCACGCCTGGACAAACTGGTGAGGAAGGCAGGCTCTATTGTAGGCATGGAGCTGTACAGTTTGACATCTGTGGCAGAGCGACGGGCGCTGAGCAGACTCCTGTCAATCATGGAGAATCCACTGCATCCACTGAACAGGATCATCTCCAGACAGAGGAGCAGCTTCAGTGACAGACTGCTGTCACCGTCCTGCTCCACTGACAGACTGAGGAGATCATTCATCCCCCAAACTATGTGACTCTTCAATTCCACCCGGTGGGGGGGTTCTAAACGTTAACATTATTCAAAGTTATTGTCTGTTATACCTGCGTTGTTATCACTCTTTAATTTAATATTTTCTTTATCAGTATGCTGCTGCTAGAGTGTGGGAATTTCTCCTTGGGATTAATAAAGTATCTATCTATCTATCTATCTATCTATCTATCTATCTATCTATCTATCTATCTATCTATCTATCTATCTATCTATCTATCTAACGATGACGGCCCAAAAGGTGTTGTATACATATGGGGACTCACTTTGAAAGGCGCTATATATTTGCAGGGGACATGCTATGAAAGGCACTATAAATGGCGTGGGTAACAGTGAATGACACTGTGTTATTGCAGAAGACATCTCTCAAATAATTTATGCCTGCATATTTAATTTATTCTGATGGTACTGTATGAAGGATGTTGTATAATATAAAGGGCTCCCTCCAAACTGTGCTTTATTTTTTAGTGTACAAAAAGGGCTTTAAACAGGCAGCTGACTCACTCTGCCTTGTAAATGCAAGTGGCTTCTTCCTAAACTGAGTAAAGATGCTCCGTGCTAAATGAAGATGTCCCATTACAAAAGGCACTATATAAAGGTCATGTGAAAAGACACTTAGCAAAGTACATCAAATCCAAAATATCAAATCTCAGATAAATTCAGACGGCTTCTTCCAGTTCATCCTTTATGGCTGCGTGTTTACGATGTTCTCCCTGTGTTCGTGTTCACATATGGCGTTGTGCTGTATAAATTCTCAAAGTGATGTCTACAAGGGTGCTGCTTACAGGTATGTTGAAATTGGTTTTATTTATTTATTTTTTTATCTCTGGCTTTGGCTATTCTGTCCTTATTTTTATTGTATTTGCTCTCTTAAGTATGATGGCCGTGCTTTGTATTTTAACTTCTTGCTTATTTAGTTAACACGTTACATCTTCATGTCAGTTCTGTAGCTAGTCTGTGCAAGGCACTATATAAGGAAATCGAATTATATTCATCATTGGCTGTTACTGTAGGTTTGACTTTCAAGCCATATTTTTTACTTTTATCATGTAGTAGACTATATTGTGGGTATAACGGAGCAGAGATGGCTTCAGTCTCCATCACGCAGGTTAACACGAAGTTGTCCGGGTCGTGGCCAGCAGGTCTTTAATGCTCGCTCAGTGGTTACTGCTGCTGCCTCACAGGTTCCGCATCCTGGGTTCAAACTCCTGACCAGTTCTTTGTTTCTGTAATCTCTGTATGTTCCCCCCGTGTATCTGGACATCGCACGCTGACCCCCTCACTTCCCAACGATGTGCAGTTAGGCTCATTAGGGGCTGTTAATGGGCGGTGTGTGCGAGTGGGCGCTGCTATGGCCTGTGTGTCCTGCGGGGAGCGCTGCCAAGGTTCAGTGTCAGGGATCGCACACTGCGAGTTCGTTTTGCTTTCTGTATTATTTCAAAACGACACCGGCGACAAAAAGACTACCAAAACAACAAACACAGCAAGGACCTCTCACGACACAAACATTATTTTTTTTATATATATTCGGATATTTTATTGAAGTTTTTTATTTTCTTTTTTAGCTTATAATCCAGGTCAGACTTTGCCGGGAGAGCTCGATGTGAATAATTGCAGTTTAAATGGCCCTGAAGCGGCGGCGGACACGCGCGTGCGCTCTCTCCCTCCCTCTCTCTCTCTCTCTCTCTCTCTCTCTCTCTCTCTCTCTCTCACGCGCACTCTCATTGCAGGACAAAAGTCCGAAGCGCCGCTACATGTCCGGTGTGCAGTGGTGGTGAGGTTCTCAAAATGTCATGGCATGGAAAACCTTTTTATACCTTTACAAAAATTATACTTCGGTATAATAAAGCAATCTATGTCAACAATGTATAATAACGGTGAATCTGTCCTGGAAAAACCCAAAAAATGGCTTCTTACAGAATCAATGCATAATAAAAAAAGAAATAGAGAAGCAGCCACTGCGACATAATAAGCAGGGATAAAAACGAAAGCCATATATATCCGAGGTAGATGTGTTTCGGCAGGTTGTTGCTTTTATTTATTTATCCATCCATCCACCCACCCATTATCCAACCCGCTATATCCTAACTACAGGGTCACGGTGGTCAGCTGGAGCCAATCCCAGCCAACAGAGGGCACTAGGCAGGAAACAAACCCCGGGCAGGGCACTAGCCCACCATATTTAGTTATTTATTTATTTATTTATTAGGAGCTTCTGTAAAATTTGAATTTCCCCTTGGGGCCAAATTTATTCTATCTATCTATCTATCTATCTATCTATCTATCTATCTATCTATCTATCTATCTATCTATCTATCTATCTATCTATCTATCTATCTATCTATCTATCTATCTATCTGTCACAATTTAAGATAGAAAGATAGATATATGGAAATGAAGGGTTCTATAGATAGATAGAATGGCACTATAAAACAGACAGATTTCTTTTGAATTATTTTTAATTCATCCATCCATCCATCCATTTTCCAACCCGCTGAATCTGAACACAGGGTCACGGGGGTCTGCTGGTGCCAATCCCAGCCAACACAGGGCACAAGGCAGGAACCAATCCCGGGCAGGGTGCCAACCCACCGCAGGACACACACAAACACACCCACACACCAAGCACACAGTAGGACCAATTTAGAATCACCAATCCACCTAACCTGCATGTCTTTGGACTGTGGGAGGAAACCCACGCAGACACGGGGAGAACATGCAAACTCCACGCAGGGAGAACCTGGGAAGCGTATTTTTAATTCTTGTTTTTTAAACTCTCTGAAAGTGACAGACTGTTTTATGTGACTCTCGTGTTTTAATGGAATAATTTTAAGTGTATTTATTTGACCAAAGGTGCTAATTTGTAAAAAAAAAAAAAAAAACCTCTGTGGACACTTTCATTCTTTGTTTAAATTAACCCTTTGCACTTTTTTGCACTTACATCTTGTTGTTCTCCTCACTTGCCACTGGTCCATCCTTGGGCAACTAAACTACCAGATGCCCCACCAAGGGACCCTCCATGGGCTGCTGCATCATAGCGGACCATCTTAGCTGCATTCTAATCAGCTTGATGTCTTATGTTTGACGTACTCCTCACTTTGCCATTTTTATCTGTCTGTCCATACTAAATAACTCGACTCCCTATGGACTTATTTTATTGAAAATTACAACACTGTTATTCTTCATGGAAATTTGCCAGGATAGTTCAAATTTCATTTAGTTATCTCAGACAAAAGTTGCTTGTACACTTATTAGTGGGATTGAAGCGCAGGTGTGCTCCAGAGACAGAGAGTCTCACACGGTGTGCTGCCTTCCAGGTGCCCAGGTGAGGAACCTCCCTGGAAAGGTAGATAGGCTCTTGGCCAGAGCGGGATTTGAATCCAGTTGTCATTGTCCATGTTGGAACAAATGACATACATAAGGGTAGTCTATCAGTTTTGTAATCCAAATTCAAAGAGTTAGGTGCCAGGCTGAGGAGTAGAACTGACAAGGTTGTCTTCTCTGAAGTTCTGTCTGTGCCACGCACCAGTACAGGTAAGAATGAGGAGAATGGAAGGCTCAACATGTGGCTCAAATCTTGGTACAGGGTAGAAAGGTACAGGTTTTGGGGGTATTGGGACTCCTTTTGGAACAGATGGGACCTGCTCTGCCACAACAGGTTACATCTAAACCGGTGGGGCACCAATGTATTGGGGAGGCATATGACTAGGTGAGTCAAGGATTATTTAAACTAGGGAATGGTGGGGCAGGGAGTTCAGGAAAGGTCAGGTTTAGAACAGTACATGGAGGAACAAACAACAGTGTAGATATAAAAATGCACAGTAATATAAATTCTAACCCAATGTTTAAATGTAGAAGGAGTAACACATTAAAAAATAAATGACCTTAATGCTGGAATATCAAAAATAAGACAAGTAAGTTGGATTTGTATGTAGCAGAGTAATGTTATGATATCATAGCAATAACGGAAACCTGGCTAAATAACAAAGATGGGGTGAGTGTAACATAGAGGGTTAACATTTATTAGGGAGACAGAACACAAATGGAGGTGGAGTTGCTGTTTATGTCAAACAGAATTTAAGCACAAGTCCTATTCAGTTAAATGTTGAGCTCCACCTTAGTGAGGACGTCTGGCTTCACCTGGAAGCCATTAGAGAAAAAGGCCTTATTTTAGGAGTGTGTTACAAACCACCCAATGCAGACGGTAATTTCAACACACATCTCTTCAGGAATATTAAAAAAGCAAGTGCACAGGGGGATTTTATAGTCTTGGGGGACTTTAATTATCTGAATATTAACTGGGATAACTTTGCAGATGGAGGAGCAAAAGAGCAGGAGTTTTTAGAAGTAATCAGTGACTGTTTTCTAACACAGCATGTATGTTAGCACCAACACGGGGTGAAGCCTGTCTGGATTTAGTATTTTGTAATAATCGGGATAGAACTGAGGGTGTAGAGATGATTGGACCACTAGGGTCATGACCATAATATAATACAATTCTCAGTATTTTGTAGAACTGTTAAGATTAACTTTGGTAGGGCAAATTTTGAGCAGATGTGACAAAGTCTAAGGAGGATAAGACTGGTATAAGCTTTCAAGTGCAGAGACAATCGAGGAGCAGTGGAACAGGTTTAAAAATGTTTGACAGGTAATGCAGGACTGATACATACCTAAATTTGGAATTAGTAGGAAATTAAAAAACCTCTACAGTGGATTAATAAAGAGTTAAAAGAGAAGTTGCAAAGGAAAAAACAGACAAATAAAGCATATAAGACTAATAACTTCAAGGTGAATCGTAGAGCGTATGAGAACATGAGAGCAACCATTAAGAAGAATATCAGGGGGGCTAAAAGACAATTGGAGAAGAATATAGCAGATAAGGTGAAAGACGATCCTAAGAGATTTCAGTATTTTAGTAGTAAAAGAAGAGTCAAGGAGGAGGTCAAGTGCATCAGAAATAGTAAAGGGGAATTAAAAATGACACTGAAATAGCAGATGTCCTAAACTTACATTTTTCTCAGGTGTTCACAAGTCAGCAAGTGGATAACCTCAGAGTAGTAACAGGGACTACTAAGGAGGTACTGAGAGATTTGGAAATTGTAGACGGAGAAATGCTGCTCAGATTAAATAGGCTGAAATCAAGCAAATCACCAGGACCAAATAATACTGACCCTCGAGTTCTTAAGGAGGTTAGCGAGCACAGATATAAAGCCTTGACGCATATTTTTAGGAAGCCACTGCACGCTGGAGACATTCTGAAGGACTGGAAAATGGCAAATATCATCCCATTATATAAAAAGGGTGACCAGGCAGATCCGAGCAACTATTGGCCAGTAAGCTTAACATGAATCACAAGAAAATTAATGGAAGGAATTATTAAGGATAAGATTGAGCAACATCTGGCAAGGACAGGAGTTATTAGGAACTCCTAGAAGAGGGAGGTTCTGTTTTACTAACAGGCTGAAATTCTATGAGGGAGCAGCAAAAGGATACGACCAAAGTGGAGCAGATGATATTATTTATCTGGGCTTTCAGAAAGTGTTTCATAAGGTGCCACATAAGATGGTGGGCATCAAACTAAAAGAAGTGGCAGTTCAGGGTGATGTTTTTAGATGGGTGCAGAACTGGCTCAGACAAAGGAAGCAGAGGGTGATGGTGTGAGGAACCTCATCAGAATTGGCTGATGTTAAGAGTGGTGACCAGCAGGGCGCAGTGCTAGTTCCACTGCTATTTTTAATATCTATAAATGATTTAGATAGGAATATAAGGAACAAGCTGATTAAGTTTGCAGATGATACCAAGATAGGTGGATTAGCAGATAATTTGGAATCCGTTATATCATCACAGAAGGACTTGGACAGCAGACAGGCTTGGGCAGATTTGTGGACGATGTCAGTAAATGTAAAGAATTACACACAGGAAGTAAAAATGTGAGGTTTGAATACACGATGGGGGGGTCAGAAAAATCGAGAGTCCACCTTATGAGAAGGATTTAGGAGTCGTAGTGGACTCTAAGCTATCGACTTCCCAACAGTGTTCAGAAGCCATTAAGAAGGCTCACAGAATGTCAGGTTATATAGCGCCTTGATGTGTGCAGTACAAGTCACAGGAGGTTCTGTTCAAGTTTTATAACACACTGGTGAGACCTCATCTGGAGTTCTGGGTGCAGTTTGGGTCTCCAGGATATAAAAAGGACATAGCAGCACAAGAGAAGGTCCAGAGAAGAGCGACTAGGCTGATTCAGGGCTACAGGTGATGAGTTATGAGGAAAGATTAAAAGAGCTGAGCCTTTAAAGGAGATTTAGAGGAGACCTGACTGAAGTGTTTAATATTATGAAGGGAATTAGTCCAGTGGATCAAGATGGTGGCTTTAAAATGAGTTCATCAAGAACACAGGGACACAGTCAGAAACTTGTTAAGGGGAAATTTTGTAAAATCATTAGGACATTTTTCTTGACACTGAGAATCTCAGACACATGGATGGACGAGTGACCAAGTAGTGTGGTGGACATGACGACTTTAGGGTCCCTCGGAACTCGACTTGATGTTTTTGTAGAAGAATGCCGCGGCTGGGACTGTCGAGCTTTGTTGGCTCTTCTCGTCCACATTCTTCTAATGTTCTAGTGTGTTTTCCTCTGGAGAGCCCACCGTGATGTGCACAATGGGGTGTTTTAGTGTGTCTTCATGTGGAAAATCTGCATGCATGTCACATTATTCAAAACCGCTCTGCATTCCCCCGCTGTGTTGTGAACGAGAGGCATAAACCGAATTGATTTTACCGCCGTCTGATGGATTACATGCAGAAAAAAGACACATGGGGCCTTAGGGAGCAACCATTCCTTGTGCTGTATCCCCTAAAACCTTTAAACCCACCCAAAGATCTCTTCTTACTGAGTTTCGCAATTACAAACTCACCTGCAAAATGAATTTCTGTGTCATTTTTTGCAAAACTGTAGGAAAATCAAAAGCTCCACGCTCTCTGTCACACTCCATGGAATTAACTCCTTCAGGTCAGGGTGGTGGGTTTGAGTGACGCTGCTAAATTACACCTCAGCGGCAGCAACGTGTCCTCATCAAGAGGACCATAGAGACGCTGAACAAGTCATCCAGTGGTGGAGCTGAAAGCAGCATTCTGGGGGCCCCCTCCTGTGCCCCTCTTTATATTCTAATTGTTGAGAACTTTAGGGTGGTCTTCACTATGCAATAGAAAGGTGGCTTCTTGCTTTGTTTGGTAGGATTTGATGATCGGTGGTTGGTCAGACTATTCTCTGGAAAACATGCCACTCCTGAAATTTCAGAGCCCACCCCCAAATCCCCCACAGTGTTGGGCCCTTTCTTATATTTTAGCAGAATGTGACTTGGCATGTCATCTAGTTGGTGGGACAGAAAGGATTTCTTTGATGTACGGTGCAGTTTAGTTGGAGGAGACGGCGTCCGATTCCCAGGACATGTGAAGGACTGAAGTGGCTGTCAGGCCTCTCCTCTCCTCTCCTGAAGGATTTTTTCTGACTAAACTGCCTCCGAGTGTCAAATGTTAGTGCACCTCCAACCAGCATGACAAGCGTCCAGTCGAGTGTTACAGCTGCACGTCTGACACTTCAGAGTCCACCTTCATGAATAATTCTTGAGTCGTGGGGACAGCACTCTCCAGAAATTTCAAGCAGTGTGGCCATTGGGCTCATTTTACACCTCAGTTTAGCCTGGTTAATTTGGAGAGGAAAGCAGCTGAGGTGCAAACAATGTGACAGATTTGGGGATTTTGGTTGAAAATGTTGGCAGTGTTGTGTCGGGGGCTTTGTGACGATCAGATCAGCTGTTTGTGAGCATCCGTGGCATCATTTCTGGTCTTGAATTGAAAAGAAAAATGCAATTTTTGCCATTGTCATTCCAACAGATGGCACCTCACAAATATTTAAAGTAAGGCATTTTATTACTATAAATGTTTGTGATACACCATCTGTTGGAATGAGAAATGCAATGCATTTTATTACTGCATGTATTACAAAATTCATTCCAACCGATGATGCACTGCAAATGTTACAACTGAGGTTTATTGTGAATACTTAAATTTGGTTTATTGGGAATACTTAGATTTTGCCCCATCTTAGATGGGTAGCACCATCTGTTAGAAGGAGAAATGCAATGCATCTTATTGCTGCATGCATTACAAAATTCATTCCAACAGATGGTGCACTGCAAACGTTACAACTGAGGTTTATTGTGAATACTTAGATTTGGTTTACTTGGGAATACTTAGATTTTGCCCCATCTTAGATGGGTAGCACCATCTGTTAGAATGAGAAATGCAGTGCAATTTATTGCTGCATGTATTACAAAATTCATTCCAACAGATGGTGCACTGCAAACATTAACACTGAGGTCTATTGTGAACATTTAGATTTTGTCCTGTCTTAGATGGGTAGCACCATCTGTTAGAATGAGAAATGCAATGCAACTTATTGCTGCATGTATTACTAAATTCATTCCAACAGATGGTGTATTGCAACGTTAAACTGAGGTCTGTTGTGAATACTTAGATTTTGTCCCATCCTAGATGGGTAGCACAACTGGTATTATATGAAAGGATAAAACAAACAAAATGAATTCTTAACAAGTAAAAGATACCTCTATATAATATTTTAGGCATTGAGCCATCATCAGATGCATAATCATCTTGTGTGTTTTTTGAATCCAGTTATTGCAATGCAAGATCAAAAAAGTCTGGAGCCAACCTTGGGCACCATTCTAATATTCAAAGTATTGTTCATCCACTAGATTTCTGTATTTGTTTCCTCATTTGAGATTGAGTCCTCCTTGTGGTGTGTGTGTGTGTGAGTGAGTGTGTGATGCTCAGCTGGGCCATCTTCTCCTCTGTGATATCCGTTTCTATGTACATTTTGAAGCTGACAGCCCCTTTATTTCTTCACCACTGGCTGATCGCCCCTGTAGGGGTCTTCTGTCCCCCAGGTGGTCTCCCTCAGCTGCGCTACATGCAGAATTGTTCACAGCGCTCAGTGAAGAGTGCGAGGCGTAACATAAGTTGTGTTGAATTGTGTATACCAACGTGGACAAATGTGTCGGGCCCCCTTACAGCTCATTGAGAAAGTGCCCCCTGAAAAGTGACGACATGAATAGTGACATTCCCTTCGAGATGTCATCAAGTAAAGCAAAGCAAGTGTGACAAGAGATCAAATGCTTCAACAAAGATCTTCTGAAATGGCCTGGACACATTCGATGGGACCCCCTAGAAAAGACCCTAAATCATTGGATTGGAGTGGCTTTTCACACTTGGTGTTTTCTTGAATTCGTATCACACACGACTCCAATTGTGCAGGCCGTCATTTAAATGGAGAAAAGTCGTCACTCTGCGGTTTGGTGTCATCGAGCAGAGAGAGCTGGCTGTGGAGATCAGAAAGGAAATGAGAGACGAGCAAAGCCTAGAAGACCACCATCTCCAAGCAGCTTGATGGTCCTGTGACAGCAGCTGCAAATATCATGAAAAAGTTGAAGGTCCATGAGACTGTAGGCCACCTCCAAACAGGGAACAGATTTGTGGACGATGAAATTTAATGTCAGTAAATGTAAAGAATTACAGATAGGAAGTAAAAATAGATAGATAGATAGATAGATACTTTATTAATCCCAGGGGGAAATTCACAAATGTGAGGTTTGAATACACAATGGGCAGTCGGAAAATCGAGAGTCCACCTTATGAGAAGGATTTAGGAGTCATAGTGGAATCTAAGCTATCGACTTAATAATAATAATAATAATGCATTTTATTTATATAGCGCCTTTCCTATGCTCAAGGCACTTCACAGAGTTTAAGAAAGGACGGCAGGGTATACAGTATATAGCGCTGTACTAAATCAGATAAATAAATAAATGAAGAGTCAGATAGTAAATTCAGAGAAAAAAGCCTAACAGACAACATAATTGATGGTCTCGCACACACACACAGGTTACATGAGCATCTTGACATGGAGGTAAACTGAGAGAAGATAATAAAGTCAGGTAGAGCTAACAGCCAAACTGAACAGATGAGTTTGAGTTGTTTTTTAAAAGAATTCATGGAGTCAGCTGACCTGATTAATCTCAGTATGTCATTCCAGAGTCTGGGCGCTATACAGCTGAAGGCCCTGCTGTCACCCATGGAGTGTAGATTAGTGTGGGGCACAACAAGATTACCAGAATCAGAGGACCTTAGTGGGTGGACAGGCACATAGTGATGGAGAAGGTCACTGATGTAGTTTGGCGCAAGGTCTTTAAAGGCTTTGCAGGTTATTAGTAGAATCCATCCATCCATCCATTATCCTAACTAGAGGGTCATGGGGGTCTGCTCGTGCCAATCCCAGCCAACACAGGGCACAAGGCAGGAAACAAACCCCAGGCAGGGTGCCAGCCCACCGCAGGGCACACACTCACCCACACACCAATCACACACTAGGGACAATTTAGAATTGCCAATCCACCTAACCTGCATGTCTTTGGACTGTGGGAGGAAACCCACGGAGACACGGGGAGAACATGCAAACTCCATGCAGGGAGGACCCGGGAAGTGAACCCAGGTCTCCTTACTGCTAGGCAGCAGCACTATTATTAGTAGAATTTTATATTCAATTCTGAAAGACACAGGGAGACAGACAGTGTTCAGAAGCCATTAAGAAGGCTAACGGAATGTCAGGTTATATAGCGCCTTGATGTGTGCAGTACAAGTCACAGGAGGTTCTGCTCAAACTTTATAACACACTGGTGAGGCCTCATCTTTGGCTACAAAAAGGACATAAGAGCACAAGAGAAGGTCCAGAGAAGAGCGACTCGGCTGATTCAGGGCTACAGGGGATGAGTTATGAGGAAAGATTAAAAGAGCTGAGCCTTTAAAGAAGATTAAGAGGAGACCTGAGTGAAGTGTGCAATATAATGAAGGGAATGAGACCAGTGGATTGAGACAGTGACTTTAAAATGAGTTCATCAAGAACATGGGGACACAGTTGGAAACTTGTGAAGGGTAAATTTTGCACAAACATTAGGAAGTTTTTCTTTACACAAAAACGATAAGACACTTGGAATAAGCAACCTGGTAGTGTGGTGAACAGGAGGACTTTATGGACCTTCAAAACTCAACTTGATGTAATTTTAGAAGAAATACATGGGCCAGACTGGTGAGGTTTGTTGAGCTGAATGGCCTGCTCTTGTCCTGATTGCTCTAATGTTTTAATGTTCTAATGTCTGAAAATTAAAAGTCCACCTTGTGAGAAGGATTTAGGAGTCGTAGTGGACTCATCACTATCAACTGCCAGACAGTGTTTAGAAGCCATTAAGAAGACTAACAGAATGTCAGGTTATATAGTGCCTTGATGTGTGGAGTACAAGTCACAGGAGGTTCTGCTCAAGCTTTATAACACACTGGTGAGGCCTCATCTGGAGTCCTGTGTGCCGTTTGGGTCTCCAGGCTACAAAAAGGACATAGCAGCACTAGAGAAAGTCCAGAGAAGAGCAACTGGGCTGATTCAGGGCTACAGGGGATGAGTTATGAGGAAAGATTAAAAGAGCTGAGCCTTCACAGTTTAAGAAAAAGAAGATTAACAGGAGACCTGAGTGAAGTGTTTAAAATGATGAAGGGAATTAGTTCAGTGGATCGAGATGGTGACTTTAAAATGAGTTCATCAAGAACACGAGGAACACAGTTGGAAACTTGTGAAGGGAAAATTTTGTATAAACATTAGGAAGTTTTTCTTTACACAAAGAACGATAGACACTTGGAATAAGCGACCGGGTAGTGTGGTGAACAGGAGGACTTTATGGACCTTCAAAACTCAACTTGAGGTAATTTTAGAAGAAATATATGGACAGGACTGGTGAGGTTTGTTGAGCTGAATGGTCTGCTCTTGTCCTGATTGCTCTAATGTTTTAATGTTCTAATGTCTGAAAATCAAAAGTCCACCTTGTGAGAAGGATTTAGGAGTCGTAGTGGACTCATCATTATCAACTGCTAGACAGTGTTTAGAAGCCATTAAGAAGACTAACAGAATGTCAGGTTATATAGGGCCTTGATGTGTGGAGTACAAGTCACAGGAGGTTCTGCTCAAGCTTTATAACACACTGGTGAGGCCTCATCTGGAGTCCTGGGTGCAGTTTGGGTCTTCAGGCTACAAAAAGGACATAACAGCACTAGAGAAGGTCCTGAGAAGAGCGACTAGGCTGATACAGGGGATGAGTTAGGAGGAAAGATTAAAAGAGTTGAGCCTTTAAAGGAGATTAAGAGGAGACCTGACTGAAGTGTTTAAAATCATGAAGGGAATCAGTCCAGTGGATCGAGACGGTGAGTTTAAAATGAGTTCATCAAGAACACGGGGACACAGTTGGAAACTGGTGAAGGGGAAATGTCTCACAAACATTAGGAAGTGTTTCTTTACACAAAGAATGACAGACACTTGGAATAAGCGACCAAGTCGTGTGGTAGACAGTAAGACTTTCAAAACTCGACTTGACGTTTTTTTTAGAAGCAACTAGGGGGCTTTGCCCCCTGCTTGCTTTGCTCACCAACCATCCTGCCGCCCCCCCCCACCTGCACTACACACCAGCCATTTCACGTCTCTGCCACTTGCGTTTCTGGATTTCAATTTCACCAAACTATAAATCTTTTAATTCTCATGGATGCGCCTCTTCATTGTGTAGAAACACGACTTTTTCCTGATGGCAACACAAATTAGATGTTCTACAAGTCTCTGACTTAAAGTTTAAAGGCGAACAATATCTACATACTTCTGTCATATCACCGATGTCCATATATTCGATCTCTTTTCACTGATCAGTTATTTCATCCATCCATTATCCAACCCGCTATATCCTAACTACAGGGTCATGGGGGTCTGCTGGAGCCAATACAGGGCGCAAGGCAGGAAGCAAACCCCAGGCAGGGTGCCAGCTCACCACAGGGCGCACACACCAAGTAATAATTTCCATTTGTTAGCGCTAATGTGATCTTTACTACCCTTTTTGGAGACTTTCGAATTTTAGTACTTCCATTATCTCTGATCTGCTCTGCATGTGTATCACACCAACATTTTTGAATTCTTTACGACGTTCTACTTTGTCATCTACTCTTTGTCTTTTATTTCCGGCCCCGGGCCTGGTTAAATCTCTTGGCTCAAAGTCTCGTCTCGTGTGACGTGAAAGTGTCTCTCTGAGAAAATCACGTCTCGTCTCCTTTCCAAGATTTTTTTATTCTAATAGAGAGATAAGTGGAGAGGACTGGCAAGCGTTGTTGGAATGAATGGCCCGTTCTCGTCCAGATCGGTTGAATGTTCACAGAGGAAAGTCGACTCCAGAATGGGCACAAGGATAGTGAGAATGGCAGACAAAAAGCCAAGGACAACTGCCAAAGAGAGACAAGCTGAACTCCAAGGTTGAGGTCCATCAACGTCTGGTGGCACCATCTGTCGAGTGACTGTGGGCTCAATGGAAGAAGACCCCAGAAGACTCCACACAAAAACACCAGACTGGAATTTGCTCAAATGCATACTGATGAGCCACAGTGCTTCTGGGAGAAGGTCCTATGGACAGATGAGACAACACTGGAGCTTTATGACAAGTCACCTCAGCTCTGTGACCACAGGTGACAACGTGAGGCTGTCAAAGAAAAGAGCAGCAGGCCTGCTCTGAAACATGGAGGAGGCTCAGTGAAGTTTTGGGGCTGCTTTGCTTTGTCTGGCATGGAGTGTCTCGAGTCTGTGCAGAGGACAATGAACTCTCAAGACCACCAAGACATTCTGGATCCAAACGTCCTGCCTGGTGTCACAAGCCTCTGTCTCAGTCACAACTCACGGACCCTCCAACAGGATAAGGGGCCAAAAAACACAACCAGAAGCACCCAGTAATGGATAAGAACAACACCTTGGCCTGTTTCTGTAGTGGCCTTCTGATTTGAATCCCCATCGAAAATCTATGAAAAGACCTGAAACAAGACCCCCTTCAAAGCTGACCCTGCTTGGAGTAGTTTGCTCAGGACGGGTGTCCCAAACGACCTGTGGACAGGTGACAGACATCTCATGGAGAGTTCCAGGTGTGTGCAGGCACATCAAACTCTAAAGGCTGTGCCTCAAAATATTAGGTGAAGGGTCCCATCATTTTTGTCATTAATGTAAAACAGGGGGGTCCAACTCTGGTCCTGGTGGGCTGCAGTGGCTGCAGGTCTTCATTCTAACCAGCTTCTTAATCAGTGAGGCATTTTTTGCTGCCTATTCACTTGTTTTGCCTTCATTTTAACTGACGTGACTCGGACCCCTTAAGTTGTTTCTTTTTCCTTAATGAGCAGCCAGACAATAAGGAGACACAAAACACGACCTGCTCACCTGAAAATAAAGAAAAGGTGAAGGTCTCGGTCAGGTGGGGTCTGCTCAGGTCACCAAAACATCTTGACGGTGGTCTTAGAAACAAATAGAAAATCAACAGTGTGCTGTGGCCAGAGGGGTGTGCGGGTGGGGGGGGGCCTTAGGCTGACCAACCCCACTTGGGGCCAGTTACGTCAAATGCTGTTACCAGTATGTGTGGACTGTAGAAACTTACGGGCAAATTTAATAAAAAATAATGTTAACATACACCAGATTATTACAGTATTCAGCTCACTTTTTGCAAGATAACACTCAGACTTTATCAAAATATAACAATATAATCTATTACATAAGTGCAATTCATAATTCATGACAATACCACTGCGGTGGGTTGGCACCCTGCCCAGGATTGGTTCCTGCCTTGTGCCCTGTGTTGGCTGGGATTGGCATCAGCAGACCCCCGTGACCCTGTGTTAGGATTCAGCGGGTTAGAAAATGGATGGATGGATGGATGACAATACCACGACAGTGCGAAATGCGATGCGGTGTGATAATTAGCAGGGCCGCTTCTATCCTCTGTGTCTCGATATGCAGGATGTCAGAACTCACGTTGATGTCATGTCAGCCGGTTATCATGTTTTTGTGCATTAATATTTGGACATGTTTATGGCCTACAAATAAAAATGTGAGTTTCAGTGTTTGGACAGGACGTGTGAAATTAACGTAGAGGTATCATCATGAAATCTCTTACCGGTTTTTTAGGTTTAGAGATGAAAATTCACCTTACTTGATGTAATATTTATATGTCCCTGAAATGTATTATTATTATCAGGCATGGTTTAGGCACCTATGTCATCAGGAAGGTACCAGAAAAAGGAACCTCGATGTTTTCTGTGTTAGAGTTAATTTAGAGCATGGATGCCGTGGATGTAAGAGCTGTGATAAATAAAGCTCCCCTGCATACTGAAAATAAAGTCTCGCCATCATTTCATTTCCACAATTTGTAAAAACAAGACACTTGCCTTCCGATTTGAAAAGTCGTTGATGACATCGTCGTCATCTAATCTGGATCTGCAATGTCTTTTTCTATAGATAGGAGAAGCCAACCCAGCGACTAGTGGGCTATACCTATTTTAGGAAGGGATTATACTGGTGGGCGGCACGGTGGCACTGCTACCTCGCAGTTAGGAGACCTGTGGTTCGCTTCCCAGATCCTCCCTGCGTGGAGTTTGCATGTTCTCCCCGGGTCTGCGTGGGTTTCCTCCCACAGTCCAAAGACATGCAGGTTAGGTGGATTGGCGATTCTAAATTGGTGTGGGTGTGTTTGTGTGTGTCCTGCGGTGGGTTGGCACCCGTCCCGGGATTGGTTCCTGCCTTGTGCCCTGTGTTGGCTGGGATTGGCTCCAGCAGACTCCCGTGACCCTGTGTTTGGATTCAGCGGGTTGGAAAATGGATGGATGGATTATACTGGTGACCCTTTTCGGATGATGAAGGTGGACTATGGAATGTTTTCAAAGACGTACAGGTTATGGAATTAGACCTTGAAGAGGGATTTTAAAAGAGTTGATCTTAGAAGCATCTGAGACATAAAATCATATGAGAAAGTTTGTGAGCCCCTCTGAGCCTGCATAATAATTGACTCTCCTTTCAACATTAAAGATAACAGTGGTATGTCTTTCATTTCCTAGGAGTACTGCGGTGTTTTCCAAACAAAGATTTTTAGTGACGCAGTATTTAGTTGTATGAAATGAAATCAAATGTGAAAAACTGGCTGTGCACAAATGTGGGTCCCCTTGTCATTGTGCTGATTTGAATGCCTGTCACTGCTCAATGCTGATTGGTTGATGAGCTCGTTACGCCTTGAACTTCATAGACAGGTGTGTCCATCATGAGATATAAAGGTATTTAAGGAGGTCAATCACAAGTTGTGCTTCCTTCCCTTTGACTCTCCTCTGAAGAGTGACAGCATGGGATCCTCAAAGCAACTCTCCAAAGATCTGAAAACAAAGATTGTTGAGTCTCCTGGTTTAGGGGAAGGCTACAAAAAGCCATCTCAGAGGTTTAAACTGTCAGTTTCTGTAACTGTAAGGAATGGAATCAGGAAATGGAAGGCCACAGGCACAGTTGCTGTTAAACCAGCAGGTCTGGCAGGCCAAGAAAAATACAGGAGCGGCATATGAGCAGGATTGTGAGAATGGTGACAGACAACCCACAGATCACCTCCAAAGACCTGCAAGAACATCTGGCTGCAGATGGTGTATCTGTACATCGTTCTACAATTCAAACATCTGTATGGCAGGGTGATGAGAAAGAAGCCCTTCTGCACTCGCGCCACAAACAGAGTCGCTTGTTGTATGCCAATGCTCATTTAGACAAGCCAGATTCATTATGTAACAAAGTGCTTTGGACTGATGAGACAAAAATTGAGTAATCTGGTCATAACAAGAAGTGCTTTGCATGGCGGAAGAAGAACACCGCATTCCAAGAAAAACACCTGCTACCTACTGTCAAATTTGGTGGAGGTCCCATCATGCTGTGGGGCTGTGTGGCCAGTTCAGGGACTGGGGCCCTTGTTAAAGACGAGGGTCGGATGAATTCAACCCAATATCAACAAATTCTTCAGGATAATGTTCAAGCATCAGTCACAAAGTTGAAGTTACACAGGGGTTGGATATTCCAACAAGACAACGACCCAAAACACAGTTGGAAATCTACAAAGGCATTCATGCAGAGGGAGAAGTACAATGTTCTGGAATGGCCGTCACAGTCCTCTGACTTGAAGATCATAGAAAATCTATGGGATGATTTGAAGCAGGCTGTCCATCAAATTGAACTGAAGTGGAGAGATTTTGTATGAAGAATGGTGAACAAGACCTCCATCCAGAATCAGACACTCATCAGAGGCTATAGGAGGACAGCGTCTAGAGGCCAAAAGGAGGCTCAACTAAGTATTGATGTCATATCTCTGTTGGGGGGCCCACATTTATGCACCTGTCTAATTTTGTTATGATGCATATTGCATATTTTCTGTTAACCCAATAAACTTCATGTCACTGCTGAAGTCCTACTGTCTCCATAAGGCATGTCAGATATTAAAAGGAAGTTCAGCCAATGAGAAACAAAAATCCAAAGAATTATGAGGGGTTCCCAGACTTTTTCATATGACTGTATATATACTCTGTGGTGGGCTAGCGCCCTGCCCAGGGTTTGTCTCCTGCCTTGCACCCTGTGTTGGCTGGGATTGGCTCCAGCAGACCCCCGTGACCCTGTAGTTAGGATATAGCGGGCTGAATAATGGATGGATGGATGTATATATACTGGAGAATATAACTTGACAAATCCGCTTGAACGGAACACATGGACCTCAAAAGCGGGGCTCCCTTAGGTGCGGTGCCTGGGGGGGGTCACCCCACTTGCCACCCCCAAATGCCTCTCTGGGCTGTGGCAGAACGAGAGCAGCAACAAGTCCTGACATTCAATTAATGGCTTTAATTAGCAGCAAGAATTGGCTTCTCATTGAGAAACCGGTTGGAATGAAACTGGTTGGAGTTTGAAATCCCAGTTTGGTCGGCTCGTTTCACGTCTCATTTCTGTTTGGCTGCCATTAAATGAAGTAACGAATCAATTCAGAGGACTGAATCCTTAAAAACAGGGCAATTAGAATGAAGGGAACAGGAGTTCATTAGCAGTGAAAACTGGTCAGGGTTAAAAATGAAAACCTGCAGCCACTGTGACCCACCAGGACCAGACTTGGGGACCCCTGGTTTAGAATATTCTTTAAAATGTAAACTCGAAAGCCAAGTCTGATTTTTGTTGAATATGGAATCAGCCACCATTGGAGGTGTGGGGTGGGGGGCTTTCTTTTTTCATAAAGGGGTACCAACAAATTTGTTCACGTCTGTAGCCCTTTCATGTCAGACACAATCTTGTATATAAGTGTCACTGGGGGGCCGGGCGCTCTTCAGGTTGGGTTCTGCACCCTTTTGGAGTACTCGCTGAGCTTCTTTTCTGAAACGCGGCCTCCCCTCTCCTGCACCGCTGAGCTGAGTGTATGAATGATGGCAGCTTCAGTCACTGGGCCCCGCTCTGCCGTGTAAGCCCCTCTGCACAGCGTAGGTCCTCTCGGAGGAAGCTGACGTAGTCGGCCTCGGTACCCTTCAAAGTCTCTCTCCCGTGGACTCGGCCGGCCGGCATTTATTAAGGTGTGCGGTGAAACCCGAGCCTCACGGCCCCCTCGAGAGAGAAAGGCAGAGCTTGTTTTAAGAAAGCTCCCCGCAGCTTTACGCAGCCCCTGGGCCCAGGCCAGCATTTACTGCCATTTCTGGAAAACATCTCTGGCTGCCTGAGCCGGTTGGGCCGATGCCAGAAACGTGCACAGCTTCAATAAATCGGCCGGTGAAACTCGAGCACAAGTCGGGCTCCCGCTTGAAGTGGCTTCTAATTGAAACCTCCGCTTGTTAAGTAATCGTAGAGGAGGTCAGGCTGGCGCTCCCTCAGTGGCTGGTGGGCCTTGTGTCTGCGAGTGGAGGAAGATAAATCAGCAGGAGGAGAAAGGAAACAGTGAACCTTGACGGGGTGGGGGCAGTGACACTGGGATGACCCCCCGAAATCAAAGTTACAAAAAATCTGCAAAATGAAGGTATGGTCAAGTGAGGTATGGCACAAGATCCAAAATAAATGTTGGGGTGCCCCCCCAGCTTTTAATAATGGTGCCAGCTGAAACAGAAGGCACGACGCTGCAGTGCCACTGATAATCGGTCACTTCTGGGGTCCAGCTCCGTCGATGTCCTACTGGCAGCGCCTCGCGTTTCTAGTCCTCCGACCAGAAGGGGGCGGAGTCAATTGCCCTCACTGAGTGTCTTTTTGGTGCCGCGGGAACAGAAAGATGACACGGCTGGCGACGGTGCCCCCTTTAGTCCCGGGGTGTCATTGCTTACCTTGGATGATCCCTGAAGGTGACTGTTATGTATATTGTGTTAGTGGATCTACTTTTTTGTGGTGTATGTATACTGTTAACCATTATGTGTGCGTATGCGCATTGATATATAAGTTTTCTTAGTAATACAACAAGAAAATAATAATAAGAAAAACATGGAAAGCGGTTATGATACAGCGTTTCTCAATTTTATATAAGGTAGAATGTTGTAAGACACAACAGTGACAATCTGAGGTACTTATGTGACAGGAGGACACTTTATATCCATTAAAAGAGGGCCACCTTTATACCGTGAGTAAAAGACCCACCCCACTAGGATGAAAAGAAGCCTGTGAAAAGTTTCTTCCCATAGCATAATAAACTAAAGGGCACCTATAAAAAGAGGGGCACCACTCCACTTACATAAAGAAGGGTCTCATGCAGCACATAGTAGAACAATACCCTGTAGTTGTTAAAAGAGGGGTATCTCTGCATGGGGGTGGGCAACCACAAAGAAAATAGTAAAATCATCTCTGGGGGTACCTCACAGTCCAGGAAAGTAAAGGGGCGCCAGAAAATGACAACCTTCAATTTACATCTCTGGAGTACAAATGTATCGAAATATCAAAGGGTGACTTAGGCCCATGAAAAGGAAGACCCCTCACCGCCCAGCAAAAGAAAGGGCTCCCCCTGCAACACACAATGAGGGGCATTTAAGGTCTGTAAAAAGACAAGAAAAGATCACACCTCACATCCTAAAAGCAGAAGGATGCCATCTCTGTAAAAAGTGGGCCACCACTCCACCAGGAAAAAACGGGTATCAGAAAAAAAGGCTACCAGGACCCTGGGCACCCGGCAGCCCAGAGAAAGTGGGGAGTCCTGCAGTCTGCTTGACCCATGATGGCTAGTGATGTAATGAGTACAGGATCAGGGCAAAGTGCATGGTGGGTGATACACATGGCAGGTCAGCGGTTAGCATCCCTGCCTCACAGCTCTGTGGGACAAAACAAATTCTCAAACAGCACAGTAGGGAATGCAGGACAAGAGAAACACACTGTATATAGCGCCTTTCTCCAATGAATGTTATTTCAAGACCAAAGATGCAAACAATGTGGCCCTCCTTTATTTTGTATAGTGCCTTTCACAGTCAGACTTCAATGTGTTGTGTCTGACATCCCAAATTAGTCTTCCTTTAGTTTATATAGTGCCTTTCACAGACAGATGGCAATCTTTTTTGCCTTACATCCCAAATTAACCTTATTTATTTATATAGTGCCTTTCATGTACAGACTTTAATCTTCTGTGCCTGTTACCTCAGATTAATCATCTTTTATTTTCTGTAGTGCCTTTGAGAGATGAACTGTACAGTAAGCTGCTGTATCTAAAATCCCAGATTAGCCCAGATGAGTCCTGCTTTATTTATATAGTGCCTTTCACAGACAGATGTCAGTGTCTTGTCATTTGAAATCCCAAACTGGTCTTTTATTTTCTAGTGCCTGTAACAGATGGACTGTAAGTTACTGTGTCTGAGACCCTAGAACAGTTATACATTATTTTATATAGTGCCTTTCACAGACAGACACTTATTACTCCTTATTTATTTATATAGTGCCTTTCATTTACAGACTTTAATCTTCTGTGCCTGTTACCTCAGATTAATCATCTTTTATTTTCTAGTGCCTTTGAGAGATGAACTGTACAATACGTACTGTATCTAAAATCCTGAATTAGCCCAGATGAGTCCTACATTATTGAATATAGTGCCTTTCACAGACAGACGTACATCAGTTGTGTCTGATATCCCAAACCAGTCCTGCTTTATTTATATAATGCCTTTCACAGACAGATGTCAGTATCTTGTCATTTGACATCCCAAACTGGTCTTCTTTTATTTTCTAGTGCCTTTAACAGATGGACTATAAGGTGCTTTGTTGGAGACCCTAGAACAGTTATACATTATTTTATATAGTGCCTTTCACAGACAGACAGCAATCTTTTTTGTCTTCCAGCCCAAATTACTCCTTATTTATTTATATAGTGCCTTTCATGTACAGACTTTAATCTTTTGTGTCTGAAATCTCAAATTAGTCTTCCTTCATTTTCTATAGTGCCTTTTACACATAGACTGTTCGTTACTGTGTCTGAGACCCTAGAACAGTCCTACACTATTTTATATAGTGCCTTTCACAGCCAGACTTTAATGTGTTGTGTCTGATTTCCCAAACCAGTCCTCCTTTGTGTATATAGTGCCTTTCACAGACAGACTTCAACCTTTTGCGTGTGACATCCTGAATTAGTCTTTTTATTTTCTGTAGTGCCTTTCACAGATGGACTGCATGCTGCTGTGTCTGACAATTTCATTTATTTAGTGTCTTTCACAGATCTGTAATCACCACCATCAGCCCCCCCCTTGACCCCCATTCCGCAGGGCAGTACCCCCAGTGAGACCTCTACTTGCTCCTTTGTACACTTTGATACGCTGAATTAGTAGAAGAGGACGAGGGTTTTGGTGAGACCAAACACACACACACACACTTCCAGTCTCTCCCTTTTCGACGTTCTGATTAGACAGCGATCTGCCAATCAAGTGCGCTCCCGGTCCTGTGGGCGGTGCAGTGGGTTTTGTGACAGGTTTTACTTTTTAGCTTGTCTGACAATTGTTGGGGGGTAGGTGAGGATTGAGGTTTGGAGTTTATTTTTGGGAGGGGGCTGCAGTCAGGCCATTTGAAGCCATGAGGACAGCCGAGCTCTGAATGCATACTAATCCCCTGTTTATCCTCGCCGGCCGTCCCGGTCACACGGCTGCATTCCGCTTTTGTGTAATTGAATTTGAATTGTTCGGCGGCCGCCAATGGTGAAGCGATCCTCCCTCCCTGTCAGAATTCCATTAGGCCTGAAGAATTTGAACTTGACTCCTGCTGTCCCGCTTTAGGTTTGCTCAGATTAACGGCGGAGACGAGCGAGAGCGGCGCTCCTGCGGCGATGGACGGCCGAGATTTAGCCTATGCAAAACACGCCGGCCGGGGGCTCCAGCAACCCCACTCGAAGGCTCGAGCTTGGTGGAAATTTAGGAGGGGCGGTGCCTTCTCCTCCTCCTCCTCCTTTGTCTTTTGTTTCCTTTCAAGCAGAGACAAATGAATTCCATGTGTGAGTGGAGGGGTCAGGACAAAGTAGCTTGGAATAGCCCCCCAGACGTGAAAGCCCCAACCTGCAAAGTCACATACAACGAACGGTTTCCTAGGCCTCCTCTTCTTGGTAAAACCTTGGGGGGAGAAACCCAGCAGATGTGAGACGGGTGAGAGGATGGGATGTGTGACGACCGGGAAGAAAATCGAGCTAACTCACCTGTGCTCTGTAAGGCGCTATACACCATCTGAATCAAGGCCCCCATGAGGAGGACCTCAGTCAGAGTGCACCACCTAAATAAATATATATATAGATATAGACATATAGATATAGATAGATGTGTGTGTGTGTATAGATAGATAGATCTATAGATATTTAGATAGATGTGACAGACTGGTAAATAGTAAATGGACATTTGAAAGGCACTATATAATAAATCGATTATATAAAAAACTGAAATTGTAAATTTACCTATTAAAGGCAGAATATGTAAAGTCTGATTAAAGAAAGACACTACATAATACATATAGATTGATAAACGATATTAATAAATAATAAATAGTAAACAAACATGAAAGGCACTATATAATAGATAATCTGATTAAAGTATACATGAAATACACTATATAATACATATAGATTGATAAATGATATTAATAACTAATAAATAGTAAACATGAAAGGCACTATATAATACATAGATAGATAGATAGTCTGATTAAAGTGTACATGAAAGACACTATATAATACATATAGACTGATAAACGATATTAGTAACTAATCAATAGTAAACAAACATGAAAGGCACTATATAATAGATAGCCTGATTAAAGTATACATGAAAGACACTTTATAATACATATAGATTGATAAATGATATTAATAAATAATAAATAGTAAACAAACATGAAAGGCACTATATAATAGTCTGATTAAAGTATACATAAAAGACACTATATAATACATGTAGATTGATAAATGATATTAATAAATAATAAATAGTAAACAAACATGAAAGGCACTATATAATAGATAATCTGATTAAAGTATACATGAAATACACTATATAATACATATAGATTGATAAATGATATTAATAACTAATAAATAGTAAACATGAAAGGCACTATATAATACATAGATAGATAGATAGTCTGATTAAAGTGTACATGAAAGACACTATATAATACATATAGACTGATAAACGATATTAGTAACTAATCAATAGTAAACAAACATGAAAGGCACTATATAATAGATAGCCTGATTAAAGTATACATGAAAGACACTTTATAATACATATAGATTGATAAATGATATTAATAAATAATAAATAGTAAACAAACATGAAAGGCACTATATAATAGTCTGATTAAAGTATACATAAAAGACACTATATAATACATGTAGATTGATAAATGATATTAATAAATAATAAATAGTAAACAAACATGAAAGGCACTATATAATAGATAGTCTGATTAAAGTATACATGAAAGACACTATATAATACATATAGATTGATAAATGATATTAATAAATAATAAATAGTAAACAAACATGAAAGGCACTATATAATAGTCTGATTAAAGTATACATGAAAGACACTATATAATACATATAGATTGATAAATAATAATAATAACTAATAAATAGTAAACAAACATAAAAGGCACTATATAATACATAGATAGATACATAGTCTGATTAAAGTATACATGAAAGACACTAGTATAATACATATAGACTGATAAACGATATTAGTAACTAATCAATAGTAAACAAACATGAAAGGCACTATATAATAGATAGATAGATCTGTTTAGTTTATGTGTGATTGTATTTCTATATGTATGCACACATGATGTCATATATAATCAATGGTATTGTTTGTAGGCACAGAGATGTCAGGTGACACAGATGTCAGGTGACACAGAACAGTTTGGCGTCAGTAAACCGCCCTGTCCCAAGGTCACCAGATGTGAGATGTATGACAGAAATTTCAAGGTCAGGTAGTGATGGTGCTGCAGAGTGGCGATGTGTTCGAATTTCACCGTCCTTTGCATGTGTGACAATACTGACCCGGTAACCACATAGCTCACTTGTCCTCCGTGGTGTGAAGTCAAGCTAACGCCTTCCTGTCTGCTGCCCCCGCTGGACTGATGAGGTACTGCTTCTAGATGCTTCCTCCTCAATTTCTCGGTTCTCATAAACTCCATCGACGTGACCAGTGATGCGTTGTGAATATCAAAAGGATTAGACAAAGAAATTAAAATAAAAGGAATTATGAGCCTGGCGTTTCTGAATGATGATTCAATAAACACCTATATAAGGAAATGAGTAGAGGGGGGAAAAAAAAGAAATGTGAGTCAAGACCACGGGACTCCTGAAATGCACACAAATAAATCTCATTATTTTCCTCAACTACAGGGGGCGCTGAAGTTGCTTCATTAAATGTTACCAAATTTTTCAAGTCCATGAAAATTTTTGAGGCTGATGAGTTGCTAATCTAGTAATCATGTTTGACTGGAGGGGCGCTGTTGTTAACTTACTAAATATTATCAAAATTTTGACATCTTTTCTAGTCTTTTGGGATGCCCTCCTTATATTCTTTGACTGCAGAGGGCACTGACGTCACCTCATTAGACATTTAGCAAGTTTTTCAGATCCATGAGAATTTTGGGGGGCTAGTTGTGGTGTCAATGTAGTAATCATGTTTGACTGCAGGGGGCGCCAAACTCCCTTTATTAGGCATTAGCAAATGATTCATATCCATGAGATTTTTTGATGCTCATGAGGTGCCAGTGTAGTAGTCATGGTTGACTGTGGGGGGCACTGCTGTCAGCTCTCTGGATATTCACACAATTTTGATATCCTTGCAAATCTTCTGGGCAGCTCTCGTTGTATTCTTTGACTGCAGGGGGTGCTGATGTCACCTCATTAGATATTAGTTTTTCAGATCCATAAGAATTTTTTGGGGCTAGTGAGGTGTCAATGTAGTAATCATGTCTGACAGCAGGGGGCGCTGAAGTCTCCTCATTAGACATTAGCAAAATTTTCAGATTCAGGAGATTTTTGGGCCAATGAGGTGTAAATGTAGTAATCACGTCTGACTTCAGGGGGCGCTGACATCACCTCATTAGATATTAGAACGTTTTTCAGATCCATAAGAATTTTTTGGGGCTAGTGAGGTGTCAATGTAGTAATCATGTCTGACAGCAGGGGGCGCTGAAGTCTCCTTATTAGACATTAGCAAAATTTTCAGATTCAGGAGATTTTTGGGCCAATGAGGTGTAAATGTATTACTCATGTTTGACTGTAGGGGGCGACAAAGTTGTCTCATTAGAGATTAGCAAATTTTTCAGATCCATGAGAATTTTTGAGGCTAATGAGGTGCCTGTGTAGTAATCATGGTTGACTGTGGGGGGCACTACTGTCAACTTACTGGATATTCAAAAAATGTTGACCTCCTTGGGAATCTTCTGGGCTGCCCTCGTTATTTACTTTGACTGAAGATGGCGCTGAAGTCACTTCATTAGAGACAGGCAAAAATCTTTCAGATCTATGAGATTTTTTTGGATTAATGAGTTGCCAATGTATTACTCATGTTTGACTACAGAGGGCGCTGAAGTCACCTCATTAGATTTTTGCAAGTTTTTCAGATGCATGAGAATTTTTGAAGGGCTAATGAGGTGCCAGTGTAGTAATCACTTTTGACTGGAAGTAGCACTGATGTCACCTCACTAGATATTTGCAAAAAAACGACACCCTTGCACATTTTCTGGGCTGCCTTCATTATTGTGTTTGACTGCAGGGGGCACTAATATCAGTTTACTAGATGTTCACAACATGTCGACCACCTTGAGAATCTTCTGGGCTGACCTCATTATTTCCATTGCCTGTAGGGGCGCCAAACTCTCTTCATTAGGCATCTCCTGACATCCATGCAAGTGTCCTTTTGACTGTAAGGTGCTGATGTCGCCTCACTACATGGTGGCAAAGTTCTGATGTGCAGGTGAACCCTGTGGATCAACCTTGGTGCTTATCTTGGCTGCAGGGGGTGCCGATGTTGCCTAAATATTAATAATCTCCTAAAAATCCATTTAGGTCTTGTGTATGGTTGCTCTTGACCACAAGGGGGCACTTCTTCTGATCTAACCAGGTGCTGACCTCTTTATCACGGTCAACTCCAGGGGGCGCTGATGTTGACTCTCTCTAGATCTCCTGAGATCCATGCAGACCTTGTTGCAACTTTTGACTGGAGGTTGCTGATGTGGCCTCACTAGATGGCAGCAAACCCCTGATATGCCCTGATAATCCTGTGGGTGAACCTTGGTGCGTATTTTGACTGCAGGGGGCGCTGATGTCAAATTGCTAGATATTAACAAACCCATGACAAGCTGTGCATATCTTCTAACTCTATTATCGCTCTTCACTACAGGGGGCATTGATGTTAATATTAGTAACGTCCTGAGAGCCTTGTTACAATTTTGAACTGGAGTTTGCTTGTCGCCTCACTAAATGGTAACAAACTTCGGATGTGCAAGTGGATCTTGTGGGCCAACCTTGACTACAGGGGGCGCTGATGTCACCTAAATTTTAATAATCTCCTAAAATCCCTTGAGGCCGTCTTGTGTATTGTTGCTCTTGACCACAAGGGGTAGTTCTTCTGATCTAACCGGGTGCAGACCTCATTATCGCTGATGTTGATTCTATCTAAATCTCCTGAGATCCATGCAGACCTTGTTACAACTTTTGACTGGAGGTTGATGATGTCACCTCACTTGATATTAGCAATTTCCTGATATACCCTGATAACCTTCTGGACAAACCTTGGTGCTTATCTTGACTGTAGGGGACACTGATGTCAGATTTGTAGATATTAGCAAACCCATGAGATCCATGCAGATCTTCTAACTTCATTACTGCTCCTGACTACAGGGGGCTCTAATGTCACCTCACTAAAGATTAGTAATCTCCTGAGATCCATGCAAACCTCCTTTTGACCGTAGGGTACTGATGTCACCTCACTAGATGGTAGCAAACTTCGGATATGCCCTGATAATCCTGTGGGTTTACCTTGGTGCTTATCTTGACTGCAGGGTGTGCTGATGTCAAATTACTAGATATTAGCAAACCCATGACAAGCTGTGCAAATCTTCTAACTCTATTATTGCTCTCGACTACAGGGGGCACCGATGTCACCTCACTAAAAATGAGTAATGTCCTGAGATCCGTGCAAACCTTGATACAATTTTGGACTGGAGTTTGCTTGTCGCCTCACTAGATGGTAACAAACTTGTGCAAGTGAATCTTGCGGGCCAACCTTGGTGCTTATCTTGACTGCAGATGGTGCTGATGTCACCTAAATATTTAAAATCTCTTAAAATTCCTTGAGGTCTTGTGTATTGTTGCTCTTGACCACAGAGGGTACTTCTTCTGATCTAACCGGGTGCAGACCTCATTATCACGATCAAGTCCAGGGGGCGCTGATGTTGATTCTATCTAAATCTCCTGAGATCCATGCAGACCTTGTTACAACTTTTGAGAGGAGGTTGCTGATGTCACCTCACTAGATATTAGCAATTTCCTGATATGCTCTGATAACCCTCTGGACAAACCTTGGTGCTTATCCTGACTGCAAGGGGCACTACTGTCACCTCACTAAAAATGAGTAATGTCCTGAGATCCGTGCAAACCTTGATACAATTTTGGACTGGAGTTTGCTTGTCGCCTCACTAGATGGGAACAAACTTTGGATGTGCCCTGATAATCCTGTGGGTGAATCTTGGTGCTTATCTTGACTGCAGGGGGCGCTGATGTCAGATTTCTAGATATCAGCAAACCCATGAGATCCATGCAGATCTTCTAACGTCATTACTGCTCATGACTACAGGGGGCACTTATGTCACCTCACTAAGGATTAGTAATCTCCTGAGATCCATGCAAACCTTCTTTTGACTGTAGGGTACTGATGTCACCTCACTAGATGGTAACAAACTTTGGATATGCCCTGATAATCCTGTGGGTGAACCTTGGTGCTTATATTGACTGCAGGAGGCGCTGATGTCAGATTTCTAGATATCAGCAAACCCATGAGATCCATGCAGATCTTCTAACTTCATTACTGCTCCTGACTACAGGGGGCACTTATGTCACCTCACTAAAGATTAGTAATCTCCTGAGATCCATGCAAACCTCCTTTTGACTGTAGGGTACTGATGTCACCTCACTAGATGGGAACAAACTTTGGATGTGCCCTGATAATCCTGTGGGTGAATCTTGGTGCTTATTTTGACTGCAGGGGGTGCTGATGTCAGATTTCTAGATATCAGCAAACCCATGAGATCCATGCAGATCTTCTAACTTCATTACTGCTCCTGACTACAGGGGGCACTTATGTCACCTCACTAAAGATTAGTAATCTCCTGAGATCCATGCAAACCTCCTTTTGACTGTAGGGTACTGATGTCACCTCACTAGATGGGAACAAACTTTGAATGTGCCCTGATAATCCTGTGGGTGAATCTTGGTGCTTATTTTGACTGCAGGGGGTGCTGATGTCAGATTTCTAGATATCAGCAAACCCATGAGATCCATGCAGATCTTCTAACTTCATTACTGCTCCTGACTACAGGGGGCACTTATGTCACCTCACTAAAGATTAATAATCTCCTGAGATCTATATAAACCTCCTTTTGACTGTAGGGTGCTGATGTCACCTCATTAGATGGTAACAAACGTCTGATATGCAAGTGAATCCTATGGGGAACCTTGATGCAGGGGGTGCTGATGTCACCTAAATATTAATAATCTCTTAAAATCCCTTCAGCTCTTGTGTATTGTTGCTCTTGACCACAGGGGGTGCTTCTTCTGATCTAAATGGATGCAGACCTCATTATCACGGTCAGCTCCAGGGGGCGCTGATGTTGACTCTCTAAATTTAAGTGAGGTTCGTGCAGACCGATTCAGTGACTGGAAGTCTGTTAAAATTTGGAATGTCCTAAAGCCATAAGAGCGGGGACCTTTTTAAAGTATGAAAATCCGTGGAGCTGACAGGAAATTCAGGGAGCCGAGTGCGGGTGGGGAGCCCAGGCACCGGCTGGAGAGACGAGCAGCTTGCAAGTCCAGTCCCCGATCAGCATTCAGCGCACAAAGCTGCTGCTTAACCTTGCCGCCTGCCATTATAATACAAAGTGTTTCATCGCAGCATGGGCACTCATCCTTTCTGTCTCATTTTTTGGGGGGATTGATGTTTCTTTATTCCAGCCACTCAGCCATCCATATTCCTAAAGTGCCTCATCCCGAGGTGGGCCACGGCCTTTCACTCACACTGTGGAAATGTTATTAAACTGACAGCGGTCGCTGTGCTTTTTTGTTTTATTTAAAAGAGAAAAAGAAAAAGGAAAGTTCTGCAGTTGATTAACTGAATCTGCTGGACCAAACAAGCAAAATCAGAAACGGCAAACTGAGATGACGACTGGGCCCACCCGGCCCAGCGTAGCACGTTGTTTTTTCCAAATGTCATTGGGGGCGTCGAGGTCCCAGGGGTGTCTCACATCTCCACGGGAAGAAGAACCTCGTCATATTTCTTTGTGGTTTACTCTTAACTGGTTTCCAGTGGTCCCCCCTTGTGTCCTCCTTATAAAGGGGCACATGCAATCCATGCCACCGAGTGAGCCTTTACATGGCATTCAAGGTGGTCTCACAAATACACCATACAGCTTAAGAATCACCTCCTCAGTATCACCATGTGGGGCACCATATAACCTAACCTTCTACTGTGTGGTTGAGGATTGTCCTCTAGGTCTCCCCAGACGCTCTCAGAAGGAGAGACCTCCATCATTGTGTAATTAAATCCAATTATTTTTACTTCCCTTCCTTGGAGGATAAGGGGCGCTCTCATGTCCTTCTCATGATAACAAAACCAAAAGGTCACCTGCAATTCAAAATGAGACCTCACAAGTGTACAATGGCGGTTTAAGGGGAACCTCCTTAGATAGCGTGTGTGTGTGTGTGGGGTGCTATATCTTCCAGAATTCCTTGTGTGTACTGTCAGGTTGATGACTGTCCACTCAGACTTCCAAGGGTCCAAAACTTCAGATGCTATTCAAGGTGCAGGTGAAGGGCACTACCCTGTCCACCCTTCTTGACCACCTTATGGTACTGAGACCAAAACTCCACATGGCATTCAAGGTGAGCTCTCAAAAATGCAATAATACCCTGCCTAGACCTGCAGTCCTCAGAGTATTGGGCGCTATATAGTCTAATGTTCTTCTGTTTGGTTGAGGACTATCCACTAGGTTCCCCCCCAGAGTCTCTCACAAGAAGTGAGCTGCAGACCCCTCATTGTGTAATTTATAATGGATGTTTGTAGTTCCTTTTCTGTCAGAAAGGGGGTACCCTCTTGACCACCTTATGGTACTGAGACCAAAACTTCACATGGTATTCAAGGTAGGGTCTCAAAAATGCAGTAAACAGTATAAGAATACCCTGCCTAGACCTGCAGTCCTCAGAGTATGGGGCGCTATATAGTGTAATGTTCTTCTGTTTGGTTGAAGACTGTCCACTAGGTTCTCCCCCCCAGAGTCTCTAACAAGAAGTGAGCTGCAGGCCCCTTATCGTGTAATTATAATGAATGTTTGTAGATCCTTTTCTGGCAGATAGGGGACACCCTCATGACCAAAAGTGCAGTAAAGAGTTTAAGAATACCCTGCCTAGAAATGCAGTCCTGACAATATGGGGCATGATATATATTCTAACGTTCTACTGTTTGATTGAGTACTGTCCACTTGGTACACCCCCCCTGAAGTCTCTCATAAGAAGTGAGTTGCAGACCCATCATTGTGTAATTTATAATGGATGTTCGTAGTTCCTTTTCTGGCAGAAGGGTGCACCCTCATGACCACCTTATGGTACAGAGACCAAAACTTCACATGGTATTCAAGGTGAGATCTCAAAAATGCAGTAAACAGTATAAGAAAACCCTGACTAGACCTGCAGTCCTCAGAGTATGGGGCGCTATATAGTCTAATGTTCTTCTGTTTGGTTGAGGACTGTCCACTAGGTTCTCCCCCCAGAGTCTCTAACAAGAAGTGAGCTGCAGAGCCCTCATTATGAAATTATAATGGATGTTTATAGTTCCTTTTCTGGCAGACAGGGGGAACTCTCATGACCAAAAGTGCAGTAAAGAGTTTAAGAATACCCTGCCTAGAAATGCAGTCCTAGACAGTATGGGGCATGATATATATTCTAACGTTCTACTGTTTGCTTGAGGACTGTCCACTGGGTTCTCCCCCCCAGAGTCTCTCACAAGAAGTGAGCTGCATTCTCCTCATTGTGTAACTTATAATGGATGTTTGTAGTTCTTTTTCTGGCAGAAAGGGGGCACCTTCATGACCATCTTATGGTACTGAGACCAAAACTTCACATGGCATTCAAGGTAGGGTCTCAAAAATGCAGTAAACAGTATAAGAATACCCTGCCTGGACCTGCAGTCCTCAGGGTATGGGGCGCTATATAGTCTAATGTTCTTCTGTTTGGTTGAGGACTGTCCACTGGGCTCCTCCCAAAGTCTCTCACAAGATGTAAGCTGCAAACTCCTCATTGTGTAATTTATAATAGATGTTTGGAGTTCCTTTTCTGGCAGAAAGGGGGCACCTTCATGACCACCTTATAGTACTGAGACCAAAACTTCACATGGCATTCAAGGTGAGGTCTCAAAAATGCAGTAAACAGTATAAGACTATTCTCCTTAGACCCGCAGTCCTCAGAGTATGGGGCGCTATATAGTCTAACGTACTTCTGTTTGGTTGAGGACTGTCCATTGGGTTCCCCCCCAGAGTCTCTTACAAGAAGTGAGCTGCAGGCCCCTCATCGTGTAAATATAATAGTTCCTTTTCTGGCAGATAGGGGCCACTTTTATGACCAAAAGTGCAGTAAAGAGTTTAAGAATACCCTGCCTAGACCTGCAGCCCTTACAGTATGGGACACTATATAGTCTAACGTTCTAACATTAAGGATTGACCACTATGGCCCTCCTCCTGCGTCTCTCTCAAACTGTACTTTTCAGCTCGTGACCCCTCCATGTGCTGTTGCTTTGGATGTTTGTTTTTTTTTTAAATAAACTGCCATTAGTGGAGGACAGGAGGCGCTCTCATGTTTGTCTTATGATCCTGAGACTATGTTTTTCCATGATATTCAAGATGAGGCCCCCACCAGTGCGCCATACGGTTCAAAGCTAATCTGAAGAGCATGGGGCACTACTGTCATTCATAAGTCTTTATTATCATTGCACTTGTACAACGAAATTGGATGCCAACCTATCAGTGCCAAGCATAAAGGGGATTATGAAAACTATAAGAATATATACAACACGCCACATATGCAAGACCTCTTTCACATTCTGCTGGTGTTCATTTAATGCAGGGGTCCCCAACTCCAGTCCTGCTGGGCCACAGTGGCTGCAGGTTTTCTTAATTAGTGACCTGTTTTTGCTGCTAATTAACTCCTTTTCCTTTCATTTTAATTGACTTGTTCTTGAAGACTCTGACCCCTTAATTGTTTCTTTTTCCTTAATTAGCAGCCAAACAACCAAAACGTGATCAGCAAACTGTGTCCATCACACGAAATCTGGAAATAAAGAAAGGTGACGGGCTCAGGATTGTTAATCTGCTCAGGTCTACAACACATTTTAGCGGAGCTCTTAGAAAAGAAAACATCGATAATTTTGGAAATGTCCGCTACTGCATAATGAGAGGAGCAACAGGTCAGATCAGGGTGGGAGCCTACATTGGTACAGCGCATTGCCAAAACACGGCAAAATAGCTCGGGATCCTAGTTGGCACAGCCCCACAAGGAGACACACAGTCCAGTCCACCCCTCCAGAAATGACACTCTATATGCCGCAACCAGGTGTTACGTGGGCATCCCCTTGGCCTGGTCCAGCCTCTCAGGTCCCGGATCACATGACCACAGTGCCGTAACTGATTCTCCCTCACAATGCAGGTCATGTGCCTCATTCAGGACTCCGTGAGCAACACAAAGTCACACCAGCGGGACCCGAGGATTTCTGAAGTGACACACATGACGGAGTCCAGTCTTCATCTCAGGTCACTGGATAGCGTCCATGTCTAACATCAAGACAGGAAGTACCAGGACACCAGAGACTTGGACCTTCATTCCTTTTGCAGAGATATCGGGAGTGCCACACACCCCTTTCCAGCAACCTCATGACTCCCCCCATGCTCTCCCAATCCATCTACTGAACTCATAGGAAGAGTCACCAGAGACCTGACTGAAAAGCAACAAGTCATGGATGACTCCAAGCTCCATCTTCACGTTTGGAAGCCTCTCGAGCCCAATACCGTTGATAGTTCTGACCGAATGAGTTGGCTGATGGGGTCAAATCACACATAATAATAATAATAATTTTTATTTATGTAGTGCTTTTCATACACTCAAGAACACTTTACACTTCAATAAACACATTAACAAAACGGTAGATAGATAGATATGAATGGCACTATATAATAGATAGATAGATATGAATGGCACTATATAATAGATAGATAGATATGAATGGCACTATATGATAGATAGATAGATAGATATGAATGGCACTATATGATAGATAGATATGAATGGCACTATATGATAGATAGATAGATAGATATGAATGGCACTATATAATAGATAGATAGATAGATAGATATGAATGGCACTATATGATAGATAAATATGAATGGCACTATATGATAGATAGATAGATAGATAGATAGATAGATAGATAGATAGATAGATAGATAGATAGATAGATAGATAAATATGAATGGCACTATATAATAGATAGATAGATACTTTATTAATCGCAAGGGGAAATTCACATACTCTAGCAGCAGCATACTGATAAAAAAACAATATTAAATTAAAGAGTGATAACAATGCAGGTATACAGACAGACAATAACTTTGTATAATGTTAACATTTTCCCCCTCGGGTGGAATTGAAGAGTCGCATAGTGTGTGGGAGGAACGATCTCCTCAGTCTGTCTGTGGAGCAGGACGGTGACAGCAGTCTGTGGCTGAAGCTGCTCCTCTGTCTGGAGATGATCCTGTTCAGTGGATGCAGTGGATTCTCCATGATTGACAGGAGTCTGCTCAGCGCCCATCGCTCTGCCACAGATGTCAAACTGTCCAGCTCCGTGCCTACAATAGAGCCTGCCTTCCTCACCAGTTTGTCCAGGTGTGAGGCGTCCCTCTTCTTTATGCTGCCTCCCCAGCACACCACCGCGTAGAAGAGGGCGCTCACCACAACCGTCTGATAGAACATCTGCAGCATCTTATTGCAGATGTTGAAGGATGGCAGTCTTCTAAGGAAGTATAGCCGGCTCTGTCTTCTCTTGCAAACTTATAAAACAAGTCAATAAAAATGAAAGGTAAAGGAGTTAATTAGCAGCAACAACAGGTCACTAATTAAGGAAAGGGTTAGAATGAAAACCTGTAGCCACTGTGGCCCTCCAGGACCGGAGTTGGGGACCCCAATTTGAGGATTCACAATACGATCAGCATTTAGCACAGTTAGGGCCTTTGAGTAAAACTGTTTTTTAATCTGTGGGTTCGTGTTGTAAGCTTTTAGAACTCTTTTGAGAGCCTTGTGGTAAAGTGAGGTCCGTGGCTGATTGGCGTATTTTAAATAATTAAGTGGCACACTCGCATCTCTGGGTGGGGCGCGGTGGAGCGGCGAGAGTGGTTCCCGTGCGCGATGTGGGTGTGGACGGCCCTACAGTTTTTTGCACCCGTGCAGGATTGCCCGCCACCCAAATCAGTACTGGGGGCTGCTGATTTTGGTGGGTGAGCCACACCCCATTTTAAAAGGGAAGCGCTAGAGGGGGAGAATGAAAGCAGATGGGAGCAAAGGACATAATAGAGACTGGCCAGTGAGAGAGATGGGGGGGAGGTTGAAAGAAGTGAGAGTACCGATAAGAGAGACAGGAGAGCCAGAGCAGGAAGAAGCCCTCGGAGAAGGGGTGGTCCTAATGTAGATAGGAGTGGCCCAAAGGTAAGGCCCAGGTTCACTCTGATTGGCCATAGGCCTAACCAATCATTACATTGTATGTGAAATTTTCTGTTAAGTTTTGTAATTGATTGGGTGTTTGTTATTTTATCTTTCTTTCGGTTTTGAGGTGATATGTCAAATCTCACTGGTTTACTGAATTTTTAATAAATAAATAAATGGGGCAGTGTTACGGTGTAGGTGTAATCTGATTGGTCGTTGCCATTGGACAGTTAACAGAACCTTAAGTTGCTTAACTGAGTATTTTTCGACAATCACCAAAAGAGAGACACAGAATAAATCTCCAGGATGCAGAATACGTAGCGTCTGTCCAACAAATGAACAGAAAGGTGGAAACAAGACAGCAGAAATGGTCCTCTCTTTTAGAGGGACCTGGACAAGAGCCCTGTGGACATCTTCACTAATGTTAATGCTTTGCTGCGAGTGATGGTCACACTTCCAAGAACATCTTGCCGTGTGGAGTTTTTTCTCATCCGCAAATCAGATCAAGACGCGTTGGAGATCATCAGTGTCATCAGTACGTCTCAGTAACGTTTGAACAGGACCTTGCTGAAAATCGAGATGGTGACGAAATCATCGACCAGTTCAATCTAAAGCCCCGATGCCTGCGTCTGGCCTGAAACTTGAATAGACACGGGCTGATTCTGTGTGTGTGTGCGCCCGCCGTTAGATTGCCTTGATAAATTTTACATGGTCCCAGTAATTTGGTTATGTGAATGTACCACAGTGTGAATTGATGTATTTTTTGGAAAAGTGCCCCGATACAGTATATCCTACTAAAAACGACGTAGAATGCCCATTTTATCACTGGCCCACCCTAAAATCTATTCCTGGCTACGCCCCTGGGCACGAGTGTGGCTTGCCATGGTGCCCCAGGGTTGCCTGAGAAATGGCAATGGGGACCCAAGCCCGGACTGCAAAGTCCAGATAGGATTAATGGAGGAGACGCCAGCTTTTGTTGGGAAGCATTGGAGGCTCATGTATTTGTAAAAGACGATCTCTACTTGGATTTAAACCTCAGCTTTTAAATGTATGTTTATTTATTGGATTTGAACCTCCATACTGTTCACCGTTTTTATGGATTATTTATTTACAGAACATTTTTGATGCACCATACTATTTATTTTGAACATGGTTTGGATTTGTTGTTTTTAATGAAAGTGCTTTTTCTTCTACCCCTTAGTTCATGTTGTGTCCTCGTCTGCCGGCTTAACCGGTTACAATATTGGTGGCGTCGGGTTCAAGAGGCTCCCAAAGCAGGCGGCCTCTGGTACTGCTGCAGCTTCTTCTTCTTCTTTCGGCTGCTCTTGTTAGGGGTTGCCACAGCGGATCATCTAAAAAATTGTTGTCCGCATATTGATTTGGCAAAATTTTACACCGGATGCCCTTCCTGACGTATCCCTCCATATTTATCCGGGCTTGGGACCGTCACAAAGAAACACACTGGTTTGTGCATCCCCTGCTGCAGCCCTAAATCTAATATTCTCAGTTAAAGGGACAGGCCATCCTGGTTAACCCCTAAGTCACCCGTCCTGTGTAATATGTAGTGGGTGTCCAAGTACAGAGAATTGGACGACCTGGGGGACTTCTGGCCGTGTCCACTTTGTACCCTTTTGCAGAACTAACTCTTTTGTCAATTGAATTTCTACATGAAATGTTTACATTTATTTTTACTGGATGTTTTTACCAGTGGCAACTTGCAATATTTGAGATAAAGTTGGCTCTGTTTTTTAGTTTTTAATTAAAGTGCTGGCAGGTGAAGTGACTCGCTCAGGGTCACACATTGACAGTAGCGAGATTTGAACCTGTAACCTCAGGGTGTAAAGTCCAAAAGCCTTAACCACTACGCCACACTGCCTGCCTTATTTTTATTTACCAGGGCAGCAGCCCCAGCCCTACATGTCCCCACTGCTGACCTCACCTAATAAATAAATAATAATAAAATAAATTCATGGCGGGCTCGACACACCACCTCCCCTTTCAAATCATTCCATGCATTTAAGCCGTTTCTGCACTCTGAATCTCTGCGGTCAGTCATTCACGGCGTGCTGCATCAACAGCTTTGTGAAACTTGAGAAGGATAATGTCGTGCCACGGCTCGTGTGCTCCTCATTTCTGCGGCCGTGCTGACTATCCGCCAACACGCTGGCACTCGATGGTTGTGACTCTTTTGATCTCGTCTTTAAGAGTCCTGCCTCTTGGTGCTGAAGGAACTGCTTGAAACGTAACATCCAATAAACTAAGGAGCTGCTAAATGTCTTCTGAAGCACCAAAGAGCCTCAATGTCTGATCACTGCTCAGGGAGGGAATGTGCTGGGGGCGCACCACCACACACTTGAGGGTCCACATCAGTGGGTGGTGGGCTGGTCTCGTAACTCTATCTATCTATCTATCTATCTATCTATCTATCTATCTATCTATCTATCTATCTATCTATCTATCTATCTATCTATCTATCTATCTATCTATCTATCTATCTATCTATCTATCTATCTATCTATCTATCTATCTATCTATCTATCTATCTATCTATCTATCTATCTATCATATAGTGCCTTTCATATCTATCTATCTTTCTATCTATCTATCTATCTATCATATAGTGCCTTTCATATCTAACTCTACTATTAGTATCGCTGCCGTCTTAGGTCACATGCATAGCTGGAGATGAACGATTCATTGGTAGATTTGCTCCTTCAAACCCACCATGGCTGGTCCCAGTTGTGTCTCTTCCCAGGATAACAATGTCTTCCTCATCTTTTCATTCGCTAAGCCCATCCAGCTATACAATAATAAGCTGACGGCTGATATTTTGGCTTTTGCTCTCTGCCCACAATGCTAAGGTTTAAAGTTTAATGCTGTGCCCCTTGGGTGATGAGGCTGTCTTGGGGAGTTGAGAAGAGGACGTCTGCTCCAGTCTGTCCAGCCTGGCATCAGAACAAGTGGATTTGATGGACCTCTTTTCATTTTGGTTTGGTGCAAACACTACAAAGAGTGTAACCAACGAATATTGGGCCCACTGAGTGGATATAGAAAAAGAGGAGAGTTGCTGGAGTACAAAGAGGGAGACATCAACATATATTTTAAAGATATTAGTGAGGTGTGTCACTAGTATGGAATTTGCATAATCTTCCTGTGTCAGGTTGGGATTTTCTGGTAGTCTTATTTCCTAATACATCCTAAAAGTTACGGCAGACAGTGTGGTGTAGCAGTTATGACTTTATACTTAAGTTCTTGGTTCAAATCCCACGACTGACACCGTGTGACACTCAGCAACTCACTTCACCTGCCGGCGCTCCACTTGGAAAAGAAATGTAAATAATTATATCTCTAATGTTGTAAGTCATCTTGACAACATTCACAAAATAAGAAATCATTTATGGTGTTTGAATTTGACCAGCCATCCCATCATAGGTTAATGGATGACTTGTTAATTAGTCCTGCCAGCATTTACTGTATGCAGCACAGACTGATAAATATATAGTGTGACCACTAGGGGCACCTGGCATAGACTTTAGATATATAAAACAGACAGATACACTGACATACATTGTGACCACTAGATGGCGCTCAAAGTAGACTCTAGATATGCCATGTATCAGCTGGCGTGTGTTACCTGCCTTATGTTTATTTTCCTTTTCTGCATCTTATTAATGCTAAGTATTGTTTTTCAGGTATTTTTTGTATTTTTGCATTTTGTTGACACTATTGCCCTGTTAATTTATTATTTACTACCTATGTATCATGTGATCTCCTGTGTTTCATGTATTTTGGAAGTGGACCCTCAGGAGGCGGGGCCAACATGATGTCACTGATGAAGGTCCGCCCTCAGGTGGGGTGAGAAGGTCCTTCAGTGATTCATTGATGTTTATTATTATTATTATTATTGTAAGTTTTGATTTTCTGGTGGACTTACTGTATTTCTTATGTTTTGGAAGTTTTGATTGTTGGGTTATGGTTGTGGACTATATTGCAGTGAGCTGCCTTTTCTTAGTAAACCCTTATATTTGCCATATTTTGTAACTCTTTTGATCTTTATAATGCGTTCATTTTTCATAGAAAAATTTTTCGTGGGTTTGTTTCCCTAGTCAAAATTTTTTTTGTATGTTTTTCCTTTCCCTTGATTGACACTGAGATGTATTTTGGGGCATTTTAGGTTTATTTAAACTTTGACGCCAAACACCCTATTTTTTTAAGTTTGTGAACACTGGCGCGAGCCAGCAGAGTTTGGGGTCAGGCTGCCTGGGGTGAGGCCTATTGCTGTGCAGGCTAGAGAAGGCTTTGGCCTGGTTTATGGGTCTCTTTTCAAGGCTTCACACCCTTTAGTTATTGGAGGTGCACTCAAATTAAAACAAGGTATACTGTACATAAAACCGTTTGTAATGTAACCACTAGGATGTGTTGCTCAGCATAGACTAAACATAGATAAAGCTCATCAATAAATAGCTATATGGTGTGACCACTTGTAGGGTGGGCAGCATAAATCAGATATATAAGATTGACTAATAAAGAGACATATTGTGTAATCAATGTGGGTATATTGGGAGAAGGATGTTAAGGATGGAGCTGCCAGGTAAGAGAAGAAGAGGAAGGCCTAAGAGGAGGTTTATGGGTGTGGTGAGAGAGGACAGGCAGGTGATGGGGGTGACAGAACAAGATGACGAGGAAGGACAGAAAGATATGGCAGAAGATGATCAGCCATGGGAACCCCTAATGGGAGCAGCAGAATGAAGAAGTGTAACCAGTGGGGCAGCTGTCATAGACTCTAGATGTATAAAACAGACTGATGTATAGGTATGGACTGGGACCACTAGGCGGCACTCACTGTAGAGTCCAGCTCTAGATATGAAAAACAGACTGATAAATAAATATATAATGTAACCACTAATGTTGCTCAGCATAGATGGTAAATATATAAGGCAGACTAATAAATGAGCACATTGCTTGATCACTGGGTTAGCATGGCCACAAGACATATAAAACGAGACATATGATAAATAAATATATAATGTGACCACTAGATATATAAATACATATATAGTGTTACTCCAAGGGTTGCTCAGCATAGATGGTCTGTAAATATATGGCAGACTGATAGAAAGGCACATTGCTTGGTCACTGGGCCCTCAGCATAGACGCTAGATATATTAAACAGACTGATAAAAAGCTATCTATTGTGTGAGCACTAGGGGGCGCTGAAGTGCAGATATATAAAACAGACAGATAAATAAATAGATGGTGCTACTACCTGGGGTTGCTCAGCATAGATTGTAAATATTTAAGACAGATTAATCAAAAGGCACATTACTTGAGCACTGGGTTAGCATAGACACAAGACATATAAAACAGACATATGATAAATAAATATATAATGTGACCACTAGGGGGACACTTAGTGTAAACTCTAGATATATAAAACAGACTGATACATAAATATCTAGTGTTACTCCAGGGATTGCTCAGCATAGATGGTAAAGATATATAAGACAGACTGATAAAAAGGCACATTGCTAGAGCACTGGGTCCCTCAGCATAGACACCATATACTGTATAGTAAACAGACTGATAAAAAGCTATCTATTATGTGAGCACTAGGGGTGCTGAAGTGCAGATATATAAAACAGACTGATAAATAAATAGATAGTGTTAATACCTAGGGTTGCTGCGGAAGATGAGAGAGGACATGCAATATCGTTATTTTTTTAAATTGTCTTCTCGAGATAACAGACTAATTTTATCGAGATCTGGAGAGAACAAACTTTGATTTCTCGAGATAACGGAATAATTTTATTGAGATGTCGAGAAAATGAAAATTTGTTTTCTTGAGATAACGGAAAAATTTAAACCTGATCTCGAGAAAACAAAACTTAACCTTTGCTCCTGGCATCAGGCTCGCTTAGATTGCGATGCCTATACAGCTGAAGCCTTGCTAACCAGACCCTAACGTTATTATTTTCTAAACTAAGGCATACACATATTTCAGCATGTGTGAGCCCTTAATGTGACGCCCTGATCAATTCCGTTCTGCTCTTCTGCCATTTCAAACGGGAAGTGGCTACAATAATCTAAACCAGAATTTCTCAACCTTTAAGTATTTGCGACCAGAGTTTTCATAACAGTTTCAATCGCGCCCCCCTAACATTTTTTTTGAAAGGAGCCCGCTAATACCAATTTGTTCTTTTTTAATTAGTGATATATCATAAGATGCATATTTTAATATACCTACTTAACTTTTATCGACATTTATCAAACTCAAGATTCATCGAGTAGTATCAGAATGTAGTTTAAGTTAATTTGTTTTGGTTTCAATAGATGTATTTTTCATATTTTCGATTCTTGTTTTCTTTTTTTCACATCTTCGCGCCCCCCATTTTGTTACTTCGTGCCCCCCTAGGGGGACCCACCCCACAGATTGAGAACCACTGCTCTAAACATTAAACGTTAGATGCAATTATTTCATATTTTCGAGAAAACAAGATCTTTTGTTTTATCGAGATCTCCATAAAATTATTCCGTTATCTCAAGGAAACAATTTAAACAGATAACGATATTTTCCCGTCCTCTCTTGGCTTCCGTAGGTTGCTCAGCATGGATGGTAAATATATGACAGACTAGACTGATGAAAAAGGCACATTGCTTGAGCACTGGGGCCTTTTTAGCTTAGACGCTAGATATATAAAACAGACTGATGAAAAGTTTGGGGAGTTTGTAGGCTCTATATGTATAAATTAGAATGATAAATATATAGTATTACCCTTAGGGTTGCTCAGTATCGATGGTAAATATACAATACTGGCTGTGTAAGTCTGCGCTGTAAAAAGCCTGAGCTCCTAGAAACTATTGAAATCGTCAGAAAAAGAAATTGAAATGCAGAGTCGGAGGTTTTGTTTTGCGGACTTTCCTGTCCCCCCCTTGTTTATCAGCGGCTGAGCGAGTTTCTCTCTCGTTTGTCTTTCCTCAGTGGTTTCACTTTGGTAACAGAGTCGCTTTCTTTCAGCTTCATGCTGTAGCCTCACACTTCTTTCTTCTTCCGACTCGTTAATTTGGGACCGTCTTGCCGGCTCTTTGAGTTTCAGGCTGTAGCCCCTCACTTCCGGGCCAGACAGACAGACAGACAGACAGACAGACAGACAGACAGACAGACAGACAGACAGACAGACAGACAGACAGACAGACAGACTTCCACGTGTAGACGTTTATATATAAGACAAGACAAAGTGATGAAAAGGCACATTGCTTGAGCACTGAGGCCCTCAGCAGACACTAGATATATATAAAACAGACTGAGAAGAAGCCATATATCGTATGACCAGTAGTAGGCCTGCAGGACAGACACCAGATGTATAAGTCAGATAGATAAATAGATGTATTGTGTGACCATTGGGGCGCTCATCGTGGGCTCTAGTTGCAGCCATTCACTGAGTAAAGGTTCAGAATGTCAGGTCATCTTCTAACCCACTTAATCCAGTCCAGGGTCACAGGGGTCTGCTGGATCCAATCCCAGAGAGCGTAGGGCACAAGGCAGGAACAAACCCCGGACAGGATGCCAGTCCATCGCAGAGGCTCAGAATACTTATACATATTTACAATTATTATACAGAAATGGTAGTGAGGAAGCAGTTGGAAGCATGGAGAAATGTTGGGGTACCACCCTGGTAATCCCATTTAATTTATAAAAAAAAAAAAAAGAAGAAAGAAATGAAACGGGTGCTTAAACGCACAACTGAAAAGACACCGGCTTAAGGTCAGCCTCACAGGCATTTGTGTTCACCACTCTCTCAATCTGAAATGCGTCTCTGGCTCTTAGTGGACTCACTCAGGTCCAGGGTCTGCATAAAGATGGCACCTTCCTGTGCCGTTGCATTATGTGGCGGGTTGGCTGGAAGGGGCGGGGCTTGTTCCAGATTATACATTTGGGAGGAAGTGCCCTCATTGGGCACCACCTGTGCTCTGTGGAGATGGGACAGGATACCGTAAGCAACAGGGTATCCTTCAATAAGGGCGCGTACAAAAGGCAGGCTTCAAAAGGGCGACCTCAATTGAGCGCGGCGAATAAAGGCGTTCATAGATAATTTAGATAATAATAGACAAATAGGCGGCACGGTGGCGCAGTGGGTAGCGCTGCTGCCTCGCAGTTGGGTGATCTGGGGACCTGGGTTCGCTTCCCGGGTCCTCCCTGCGTGGAGTTTGCATGTTCTCCCCGTGTCTGCGTGGGTTTCCTCCGGGTGCTCCGGTTTCCTCCCACAGTCCAAAGACATGCAGGTTAGGTGGATTGGCGATTCTAAATTGGCCCTAGTGTGTGCTTGGTGTGTGGGTGTGTTTGTGTGTGTCCTGCGGTGGGTTGGTACCCTACCCAGGATTGGTTCCCTGCCTTGTGCCCTGTGTTGGCTGGGATTGGCTCCAGCAGACCCCCGTGACCCTGTGCTCGGATTCAGCGGGTTGGAAAATGGATGGATGGATGGATAGACAGATAATAATAGTAGATAATAAGAAAATATCTACATGGCATTGCACATAATCTACAGCTTCAAGTGTAACACAACAATGAGTAAGAGCAGAAAACAACAAAATATAGAGAGCTTTAGAAATAGTTAGTTAGAACTTCATGTATTAATTAATTGGATGTTTTAATATTCTTGCTTTCGCCTTTTTATACATTCAATCATTGCCTTTATCTAATAAATTTTTTGTAATAATTTTGTTGCGTTTGCTTTTATTCGCTGCGGCCAATTGAGGTCGCCCTTTTGAAGCTCGCCTTTTTGTGTGCGCCCTTATTGAATAGAACCTAGCAACAGCGCCCCCTCTTCCACCAGAGTGGTACTGCTTACCTCAGTCGAGCTTGTCTGAAGACCCCCAGCAGCACACATATATATATATAGTGATGAAATGAAGCCACAAGAACAAATATAAAGGTTTGGGGATTGGCCCCTTATAATGAATTTCTTCAGGTCAAGATGATAAATGCAATATTTTATCAGACATTCAACAAGATATTGTTGCTTCTGTCGGCTTTTATACAAATGCATTCAAAATGGCTACAGGAAATGGAAATAACAGGACGTGACGTCATCAACGGGAGCCGGAAGTGTTGTTGTGGACGGTGAAGTGTAAGATGAACTGTAGTCTGCGGAGTTAATTATTTCGAGCATGCAATAATTTGTCGTCTTTAGTTCTGCAGGGTCAGAAACCTCTAATAATTTGATGGAACCCTTTCAGTCTGGATTCAGGGCGCGGCACAGCTGTGAAACTGCTCTGCTACGGGTAACCAATGATTTGCTTATGGCAGCAGACTCTGGACAAACCAGCATATTAATTCTGTTAGACCTCAGTGCAGCATTTGACACAGTCAGACATGACATCCTACTGTCCAGAATGGAGAACATGCTGGGTATCTCTGGCACTGCCCTCCAGTGGTTCAAGTCCTATCTGAGTGATAGGCAAGAATTTGTTAGTCTTGGCAACAGCAGATCCAACTCCGTGCCAGTCACACAAGGAGTCCCTCAGGGCTCTGTCCTTGGTCCTCTGCTTTTCTGTATTTATATGCTTCCCCTTGGCCATATTATCCGTAGTTATGGATTGGGTTATCATTTTTATGCAGATGATACCCAGCTCTACTTCAATGTTAAAAGTGGAACTTCATCAGAGCTTTCTCAGCTCACAACCTGCCTTAGTGAAATTAAAACCTGGATGGAGCAGAACTCTTTAAAATTAAATTGCAATAAAACTGAACTCCTGCAAATTGGGACTAAAATGCAACTTAATAAAATGAGCTCCTTCCCAGTCCATCTTGGCAGTGATCTCATCAGACCTGCCTCTACTGTAAAAAATCTTGGTGTCATTTTTGATTCCTCCCTCACTTATTCCACCCACATAAATAACATTAAGAAACTTTCTTACTTTCACCTCCGTAACATATCCCGTGTTCGCTCCTTCCTCTCCTTCTCTAATGCTGAGAAACTTCTCCCTGCTTTTATCACATCCCGCATCGATTATTGTAATTCCCTACTGGCAGGTGCCCCTTCTAATCTTATATCACAGCTCCAGCTTATTCAAAACTCAGCTGCAAGAGTCCTTACTCGAACCAGCAGCAGTGAGCACATCACACCATCCTGCTCCGTCTTCACTGGCTCCCTGTGTCCTACAGAATCGAATATAAAATCCTACTAATAACCTACAAAGCTTTAAATAACCTTGCACCAAACTACATCAGTGACCTCCTCCATCACTATGTGCCTGCCCGCCCACTAAGGTCCTCTGATTCTGGTAATCTTGTTGTGCCCCTCACTAATCTACACTCCATGGGTGACAGGGCCTTCAGCTGTATAGCGCCCAGACTCTGGAATGACCTACCAAAATTAATCAGGTCAGCTGACTCCATGAATTCCTTTAAAAAACAACTCAAAACTCATCTGTTCAGGAAGGCTTTTAGCTCTACTTGACGTTATTACCTTTCTCTCAGTTTACATCTCTGTCAAGATGCTCATGTAACCTGTGTGTGTGCGAGACCATCAATTATGTTGTCTGTTTTTTTCAGAATTTACTGTCTTAATCTTCTTTATTTATTTATCTGGTTTGTACAATGCTATATACTGTATATTCTGCCGTTCTTTATTATATTCTGTAAGTGCCTTGAGCATGGGAAAGGCGCTATATAAATAAAATGTATTATTATTATTATTATTAGAAAGAGAGGCATTAACACCATCATACAACCCCCCAGCTTGTAACCATTCACTCACCTCAGGGCCTGTTGATTGCCTCCTAAGCGCACGTGTGTGACTATATATATATATATATATATATATATAATATACATATATATATATATTGTAACAAGGCGCTATATAAGCACCCGACCCGACACAGACTGGACACGGGAGGCACATATAAAATCTAAAGACTTTTTATTTCTCTTCATCTGTGGGGCACGTCTTCCCCGTAATCTCCACAGGCACAACACAGTCCCAAGCACAAACTGAAAACACTCAAGGTATAGCACACTCCTCTCTTCTACCACCACTCCTCCACAAGCTTTGTCCTCCTCCTCCTCCTGACTCTGGCTGTTGAGTGGTAGTTGCTGACTCCTTTAATGGCTCACCCGGAAGTGCTGCTTCACCTGTTTCCGGTTGCACTCCCGGGTGGGGCTGAAGATTTGTCCAGATGTACTCAAGAGCCCATGCAGCGCTCCCTGGCAGCCACCCTAGATCTGTGGAGAACTCCATCTCCCATGGAGCCCTGCGGGAGGCTGAGTCACCGTTCCAACCCCGGGGGGCGGCCATCCAGCGTCCAGGGGGAGGTACTGCACCATCCAGGGCTGCTCCACCTGAATATATAGTGAAGGGGTGTCCCAGTCGAGCATAGTACCCGGCCGTCCGCCACAATATATATATATATATATATATATATATATATATATATATATATATATATATATATATATATATATATATATAATACATATAATACATATGCAGTATATAGGGCGGCATGGTGGCACAGTGGTAGCGCTGCTGCCTCGCAGTTAGGAGACCCGGGTTCACTTCCCAGGTCCTCCCTGTGTGGAGTTTGCATGTTCTCCCCGTGTCTGCATGGGTTTCCTCCCATAGTCCAGAGACATGCAGGTTAGGTGCATTGGCGATTCTAAATTGTGCTTGGTGTGTGGGTGTGTGTGTGTGTGCCCTGCGGTGGGCTATAAACAAACAAACATGTTAAACATATAGCCAAAGAAAATGATTCCTGCTTTGGGTCACTTCATCCTGTTAAGTTTGGACGCTGAGATGTTCCTGACTTGAGTCTTTTCTGCCCGGAATGGTGCCAAACTGAATGAGTGGATCGCCAAGCAATTTGACTGTGTGGCTTTGCGGCACCCACGGGTACCATTCCTATCTCAGTGTTTGTTTTTGAATATTTTGCATGTTCTCCCCGTGTTCTTGTGTCTTTTCTCTCAGTATTCCAGTTTTCCTCTGTAGATGTGATGTGTCTCTCTAAATGTCCTCAGTGTCATAGTGTGTGCCCTGTGGCATGGTGAGATGGTGCCCCCAGTGCAGGTGGCATTGTCTTCAGACTGTGTTAGGTGACGCACAAACAGGGGCTGCTGCCTGTCACACTGGTCAGGTTTGACACCGCTGAGTCCCACCAATGGCAGAATGCTTCAACTGTAGTGAGGAGGAAGGCGGTCACTTCAGACTTGAGGAGCACTTGCTTGAACCCAAGCTGCCACTTCAGACACAAACACACACACACACACGCACACATGCACACTCACACACACTTGATTTCAATCCTAAGCAAAAAGAAGGTCAGGTGAGTTCAGCTCACTTTTCGAAGGGACACCGAGGTCTTTCTGATTGAAAGTCATTTCAGCTCCACGGCTGGTGGCCTGAGAAGAAATCTGAAGTGATTGAGGCCTGGCTGGAGCGCCGTGATTTAGCAGTTACACAAACTCGCCTGTTAATGCAAACCCTAATCCATCGTGTGCTGCGCAAGCCGAGCCCTGACTCCTAGCCTGCTGATAGCCAAATCTGCTTCTTCAGCCTTGAAACTCCGGGACGCCGCAGCGGATAAAGAATGGCCGGCACTGCTGCGCCGAAGGCAATTTCAGTGGCCAGAGCCTCGTTTTTAACTCTTAAGTGCCCGTCGATGAAAGGCCGGACCGGCAGGCACATTACATGACTTCTGGTCAGAGGGGATGTTTCACTTAATCACTCCATTTGCTATATCCTCTCACCTTGAGAATGTCAGATTACACGACTAGAGATTGCAGGGGATGATGACACAGTACACGACTCTGTGATGACTTCCCAGCACAGTTTGACATTTCTAAAGTGTTGTAAGCTTGCTGCGTTCTGACAGCCAATAATGGGCTGCCTGACAGCACTGGTGTCTGCCTCTAAACCAGTTTGATTTTTTTGGGGTAGGTCACACTACACGACTGTCCTTCAACAGCCCCCCCCGACTCATTAAGATTCAGTCTGCGACTGTAAATTGTATGACATGATGTGGGTATAATGGACTCTCTGCATCATCACCATTTTACTGACTGGCGGCATCAGGATTCACCTATCTCAGCTGTCCACCAGGATCACAGATGGCTCGGTGGCATTAAGCGCCAGGTCAGTCCATTTTGCGAGACGTACGTGCAATGCATCAGATAACTGCGAAATAACTCTAGAGTCTTAACTGATGTTGGGAGGGAGCATGGCATGGAGTCAGATTACTGCCAAAAGTCTGCACTTTATACACGTTGTGAGGGCTGGCATCTCAGCCAGAGCTGCTGCTGGGATCCTTACCCCGCCGGGACATCAATGGCATGGAAGAATGGGGGAAAGGCGACTTGCACAGGCATTGCCTTCCCCGAGCCACTAGATGGCAGCCCCTCTTGGTTATGGTGCCACCATGGATTTCCACGGGGCCCATTGGAAATTGTAACTCATTGCCCCAGCCCTGTTTGTTTCCATGGGTGCCACCACGGGGCACAGAAGAGACAAACGAGTCCTAATTTGTTGGGCTCCAGTCTCACCCGGAAGTGCTCCCAGGGCATGATTTTAAATAAAAGGAGCAGCCAGAGTCAGGAGGAGGAAGAGGAGGAGGATGAAGCTTGATGAGAGGAGCAGAGGAGAGGAGAAAAAAAGAGTGTACTGTTTATTAGAGTGCCGATTGTGCTGTGGGAAACACTTACTGTGTAACAGTTTCACACAAGAAAACCTCAATTCATTGGCGAACCTGTGTCTGAGCCAGCTGTGTTGGGAGTTTGGAGAGCTGCAGCGCCCCCTAAAGGTCACAGCATGCGTTACATTTTGATCGTAAACATCGTAAACATTTTGAGTTTGAGCTTCAGCGATACATATTTCCAAGTAGGCGTAGCACAGCTCGAGTCTAGAGTCACATTTTGATCACAAACACAGCATGCAACGTATCACACACGTACAAAGTCGGTGGTGCTCACACGTAGACCGTTGGCAGTGATCTAACTTCATGGTGTGGTCGAGTACAGAATTGAACCCGTGATCTTTGGCATGTTTAATAGGGGCAGAATGATCAGGCCATGGTGGGCAGTTTAGTCAGGACATCGGGATACACCCCACTCTTTACAAAGGATGCCCAGGAGTCTTTTACGAGCACAGAGAGTCAGGACCTCAGATTTACGTAGCATCAGAGGGACAGCGCCATTTTTACAGCACCGTGTCCCCGTCACTGCACTGGGCCTTCGGGATCCACATTCAGACCACAGGGTAAGCGCCCCCTGCTGGCCACACCAGCCACTCAGACTTTTCCTAGTTGCTCTCCCACACGAATGAAGCGTGATGTCCTGATGTTACCTCCTGCCGTCTCATAGATCCTCAGTCTCTCTCCGGCGCTCGCCCTTTCAGCGTCGTTCGCCTCACGTCTCCTTCGTTCTCCACTTGTGTTTGTTTCTCTGAAAAAAAACGTCTCCTAAAAAGCAACTATGGGGTCAGAGTGACCCCAAAAGGGGTATGAGGGAGAAATGAATTGCTTCCTGTCGATGAGATAATAGAAATCTTAGATCGTTTGAAAAGTGGCCTGTCGCTTGCCGAAGTGACCCGTAAAGTCGGTAAGAACGAATTGAGCATTCGCACAATAAAGCAGTAAGAAGCCGAAATTCGTGGAAGCATTAGGGCCGCCAGTTCTATTACAAGTAAGGCAGAGACGGTTTAAAGTATACGGGGCGACGTCGCAGGTTATACACAAATACTGACTTTGCTAACTGGGTGGGGGGTCCCCTGTGGATACCGAGGGGCGACTGTGCACTGAATGGTGGTCCACCATATCTTGTTACACACAGCATTGGTGTTTACAGGCTGCACATTTAATGAACTGAACAGTTGCAGCATTGTACAGAAAAGAAACAACATGGTGAACCACGTTTAATGAGGACCTCCTTCTCATTCTGTCTATGGGTGGGCTCATTTATTGAGCTGCACAAGCGTTTACGTTGACCAAGCCATGCCTAGTGTTGTACCCAGTGGGCTGATTATGTTGAACCGGCACGTAGCGGCATATCGGGGTCAGACCTCCAAGGAAACATCTGAGTTCTCCGCACCATCCCCGTTGTCTTCCACCCCATTGTTTGAAGTTTTATGTATTGTGAGTTCCATACAAGGTGGGCTCAAATGGAGGTTGGTCCTCTATAAGGAAGTGAGGCCAAATTGGACAGAGATGGACTGGTGTCCCATCTGGGTTGAGGGAGGCTAGTACACTTCTCTGCAGGGACATCTGAGTTCTCCGCACAATCCCTGTTGTCTTCCACCCCATTGTTTGAAGTTTTATGTAATGTGAGTTCCATACAGGGTGGGCTCGGATGGAGGTTGGTCCTCTATAAGGAAGTGAGGCCAAATTGGACAGAGATGGACTGGTGTCCCATCTGGGTTGAGGGAGGCTAGTACACTTCTCTGCAGGGACATCTGGGTGGAGGGAAGGAAGGTGTCTGCTGACGAGCTTTATGTGTTTCCCCAGGTACACAATAGTGGCAACATCCCACTGGTAAAACTCCAATGTGGAGGGATACCCATAAGGCAGGTTGGGAATTGCAGTCCCGTAGGACAGCCCTCCACCAGGGGGAGCTGCAGGGGAGCGTTGTACCTTCTTTTGAGGGGCTTCCACCTGATCTGGAAGCGCTTCTAATGTGCGATGCTGTGACACTGGAACTACTCCCAGGGTCCGGCATAAAACAAGCCATGTCTCCTGCTTCAGTAGTCAGGAGGAGATGTAGCAGGAAAAATGGAGGATCTGTTGCTGTATTGTGATGCCTTGAAAAGAGGAATTGGGAGCCAGTTGGGGTATTGTTGTAAATTAAAAACACTTTGAACTCAGGACTGTGTCGTGTACTTGTGCCTTAGGGTACTGCCACACCACCCTGGTGGGCACAGTATATAAGCGCGCTCGACAATCCCCTCCCGGCCACATTAAATTTTATACTGCACTATGAAGAGTAGGAAGAAGTCGACAGAAGAAGGAGAGCTGAACGTACAAATGAGGCAAATTGTTGAGCACATCTTCTTTGAGCTTTGTAGAACTTTCTTCTTTCTACTTCACTGCTGGTAGCGGCGCTCGTTTGCATAATTTATGCAAATGTTTGCGATGTACCGTCTGTTGGAATGACAAATGCAATGCATTTTATTACTATGTGCACTACCAAATACATTCCAACAGATGGTGCACTGCTAACATTAATGCTGATTATTTAGATATCTTAAATGGACAGCACAGCTAGAACAGATACATTTGTATATTTCACAGTCTCCAGCCAGCAGTGCTGCCCCCTAGCAGTCCCACTATGAACTGCATTCATCTTAAACAGTGAAAGAAAGAAAGAAAGAAAGAAAGAAAGAAAGAAAGAAAGAAAGAAAGAAAGAAAGAAAGAAAGAAAGAATATCTGGGGATTTACATTGCAGCTTTGAATAATAATTCATTCCCATAAAGCTCCTCACTCTCAATAAGTGGCAGAAAATCCTGACCCTGCCATTGTTAGCAGGACGTTAACCCCCACCCCAGCCGTTTCGGCTGAGCAGTAACAGCCTTTGTTTTGCGCTCCGGCTGCGTCTTCTCCTGCCAGACAAGCCGTTTGTTACCCGGTGGCTTTTGTGCACGTCGCTGACAACTGGGAGGGGACATGAAGAGGCGTGAAAGCAAAGCCATCGCCATTGTGATATCGTGCCGTGCTGCTCTGCCGATGGAGGCAAGACACCTGCTTCAGCCGGGCTCCATTTTTCTCTGAAATTCCAGACAAGTGGGCAACAAAGACCCCGGTGGGATTAAAAAAAAAAAGAAAAAAATCATTTTTAAAAAGTGCTCCCCTCTGTGCAAACTGGAGCTCAGACCTCCAGACCCATCACTCTGACATCATTTCTTGCCTTTGTCTCCCTTTTGTCTTCCGTGCCCCCCGGCCTGGCTAACTTTCATGAGGACACTGAGCGGCAGATTGTAGGCATGGCGGTGGTGCAATAACTGGAGAGCTAATGGGATTATGCAAATGGAAGTCCTCTTAAAGCGGCCATTTGAAGTGGTTAATGGAGATTATGGAAATCGTCCGCGGGTTGAGCCGCACAGAGGTGGAAATGAAAGGCTGGCAAAAAAGAAATAAAAAAGCCCATAAGCCCTAAAACGGGTGAAGTTGTTTGTAGCAGAACGAGGAGGAAGAGAAGGAGGAGGAGGAGGAGGTGGGAGAGTAGCCTTTATTTCTCCTCCTCCTCCTCATGTTACGCTCATTTTAATCTGAATGATCCACTGCAGTGAACCTTTGGGTCGAGTCCTCACTGCGCCCCCTATAGGTTGCAGCCACACAGAGAGGTTCCAGCTAAATCCAGAAGGGGGTGCGCCTGCCACAGAAAGTGAAAGGAACTGCCATGGTTTAGGAGAAAAGCTTCTACAATCACCTCACTTAAACAGAAAGCTGCAAATACTTATTACATTTACTTACTTGGCTGACTCCTTTACCCAAAGCAACTTACAAATATTTACGATACAGATGGTGACGTTTCTTTTTGTTTTCCATTTGGAGCACAAGCAGGCCAAGAGACTTGCTCAGGGTCACACAGTGTCAGTAGCAGGATTTGAACCCACAACTTGGGTGTTTGACTAACAGGCTGGAATTCTATGAGGAGGCAACAAAAGGATACGAGCAAAGTGGAGCAGATGAAATTATTTATCTGGACTTTCAGAAAGCCTTTGATGAGGTGCCACATGAGAGGTTGGGCATCAACTTAAATGAAGTGGCAGTTCAGTAGATGGGTACAGAATTAGCTCTGACACGGGAAGCAGAGGGTGATGGTGTGAGGAACCTCATCAGAATTGGCTGATGTTAAGAGTGGTGACCACCAGGGGGCAGTGTTAGGGCCGCTGCTATTTTTAATATCGATAAATGATTTAGATAGGAATCTAAGGAACAAGCTGGTTAAGTTTGCAGATGATACCAAGATAGGTGGATTAGCAGATAATTTGGAATCCATTATATCATTACAGGAGGACTTGGATAGCAGACAGGCTTGAGCAGATATATGGCAGATGAAATTTAATGTCAGTAAATGTAAAGAATTACACATAGGAAGTAAAAATGTCAGGTTTGAATACACAATGGGCGGTCGGAAATTCGAGAGTACACCTCATGAGAAGGATTTAGGAGTCGTAGTGGACTCTAAGCTATCGACTTCCCGACAGTGTTCAGAAGCCATCAAGAAGGCTAACAGAATGTCAGGTTATATAGCGCCTTGATGTGTGGAGTACAAGCCACAGGAGGTTCTGCTCAAGCTTTATGACACACTGGTGTGGCCTCATCTGGAGTCCTGTGGGCAGTTTGGGTCTCCAGGGCACAAAAATAATAATAATTAGTTTACATTCATATAGCACTTCTCTCACTACTCACAATTTTTGAATTTCCCCTTGGGATTAATAAAGTATCTCTATCTATCTATCAAAGTGCTTCAGTGAGTGGGGAGCCATTTCAACCCCCAGTAATGCGTAGCACCCACCTGGCAGCCATTTGTGTGCCAGTACACATCACCTGTCAGGTGGTGAAGTGGTGAGAGAGATATCCATTTAGAGTCAGGGTACGATTAGGGGGCCATAGTGGCAATTAAGCTTGGACATCGGGATACCCCCTACTCTTTAGGAAGGATACCCAGGGATCTTTCATGACCACAGAGAGTCAGGACCTTGGGTTTATGTGTCATCCGAAGGAGGACGCCATTTTTACAGCCCAGTGTCCCCATCACTGCACAAGGGGACATTGGGATCCACACTCAGACCACAGGGTAAACGCCCCCCTACTGGCCTCACCAACACCCTCTTCCAGCAGAAACCTGAGCTTTTTTCTAGATGGCCTCCCGTCCTAGTACAGGCTGGGCCTGGACTTGCTTAACTTCAGGTTGATAAACTCCTCTGAAGGGCAGAGGAACAGACTGTCAGGTTATATAGCGCCTTGATGTGTGGAGTCCAAGTCACAGGAGGTTCTGCTCAAGCTTTATAACACACTGGTGAGGCCTCATCTGGAGTCCTGTGTGCAGTTTTGGTCTTTGGCTACAAAAAGGACATAGCAGCACAAGAAAAGGTCCAGAGAAGAGCGACTAGGCTGATTCCAGGGCTACAGGGGATGAGTTATAAAGAAAGATTAAGGAGTTGAAACTTTTAACTGTTTATTATAATCAACTGTAAAGTATTACACGGAAGAAGTCAAAATGTTAGATTGGAATACACAATGGCAGGTCTAAAATTTGAAAGTACTTCTTATGTGAAGGATGAAGAAGTCATTGTGAACTCATCATTATCAACTGCCAGACGGTGTCCAGAAGCCATTAAGAAGGCTAACAGAATGTCAGGTTATATAGCGCCTTGATGTGTGCAGTACAAGTCACAGGAGGTTCTGCTCAAGTTTTATAACACACTGGTGAGGCCTCATCTGGAGTCCTGTGTGCCGTTTTGGTCTCCAGGCTACAAAAAGGACATAGCAGCACAAGAGAAGGTCCAGAGAAGAGCGACTAGGCTGATTCAGGGCTACAGGGGATGAATTATGAGGAAAGATTAAAAGAGCTGAGCCTTTACAGTTTAAGCAAAAGAATATTAAGAGGTGACCTGATTGAAGTGTTTAAAATAATGAAGGGAATTAGTCCAGTAGATCGAGACTGTGACTTTAAAATGAGTTCATCAAGAACACGGGGACACAGTTGGAAACTTGTGAAGAGTAAATTTTGCACAATCATTAGGACGTTTTACTTTACACAGAGAACGATAGACACTCGGAATAAGCGACCGAGTAGTGTGGTAGACAGTAAGACATTGGGGACTTTCAAAACTCAACTTGATGTTTTTTTGGAAGAAATAAGTGGATAGGACTGGCAAGCTTTGTTGGGCTGAATGGCCTGTTCTCGTCTCGAGTGTTCTAATGTTTTAACCTCAGGGTTTGAAGTCCAATTCCTTAAACACTTCACTGTGGCAGACGGCCAGAGCCCTTACCCAGCCAGGATGCCCCGAATATGGAAGGACCAGGGGAGAGAATATTTGGTTGACCCTTTCTCCCCCAGACCAACAGAGGGCAGCCCCCTTGGCTTACAATGGGGGCCACGGGTTCTTGGAATGGAGCTTGGAATCTCAATCTTTCTGGGGCTTGTGGGAACCACCAGGGGGCGCCTGGATTTTTACAGAGTGGCAGGTGTAGCGGAAGTGCTGCAGGAAGAAGCTTGGTGGGCACCTGGACTCCTTCCCGAGTGTCCAATAAAAGGAGCCAGTCACCCCCACTCAATGGCCAGAGTCAGGAGGAGGAAGACAAAGCTCTTGAGGAGGAAGGACTGGAAGCAATAAGTTGTGTGCTGTAAGGCAACAATGTTGATAAACCGTGTGCTGTGTGGACTAAAACCAGTGTCCTGCCTGTCAGTGTCAGGGTTATGGAGGCTGTCCGCAGCCTTGGGCATCACAACACCACGCACTGCCACTATTATTATTAAAATAAAGAAAATCCTTCAATAGCAAAAGCTTGAAAACAATTTCTAAATAATGCAAAACTAATACAAGGTTTCAAAAAGAAACCAAAAAAAAAAAAGTACAAACAATCTAATAATAACAAATGAGTTAAAAGTCGGAAAGCAAGAATTGTTCTGCACCACGAGGAGGGCGTGGTCATAGGAAAAAATGCATTGGGGGTGTGGTCACTGACCCCAATGATAGTGGAAGGTGTGGCTAGCGACCAAATGCATGCAGAGGGCAGGGCCAGAAGCAAAATAAACATGGGGGTGTGGCCTGCATGTGAAGGGTGTGGTTGAGACAACATGAAAGTGGAAGGCGTGGCTAAAGACAAAGAGCATGGGGTGGCAGCCAATGTCAGAAACGAGGCGAGGACTGGGAGTGCTGCTGCTTTGCAGTAAGGAGACTGTGGAAGATTGTGGGTTCGCTTCCCGGTTCCTCCCTGTGTGGATAGCGCTTTGAGTACAGAGAAAAGCGCTATATAAATGTAATGAATTATTATTATTATTATTTATTATAAGTGTCAGACAGAAGGAGCAGTCCAGTAAGCCAAAACAAGATGGCGATGAGTTGAGGTTGAGGTGGGTTGGGATCTTTTCCAAGGGGGGGGGGAGCAGTGGAGGAAGAATGGTGGCGGCGAAACAACCAGGTGCATGAAAAAGATGGGATGGCGCTCTGGAGAGGAAGTTGACCTGGGCTGAGATGTGGTGGACTCAGCCTCAATGGATTCAATTCCTCAACCAGGCCGTGTACAATGTGCTCCACATATGGAGCAACACAGAGAAACCAGCTTGCCCACTCTGCTCCAAACGTGAAACCTTTGAATACAGAAAATCATCGATTTACGACCACATTCGGTTATAACAGACCGGTCATAAGATGAACTGGGTGTAAGACGGAACAGAATATGAAAATGGTCAGGTGGCAAAGTGGCAACGCTGCTGCCTCGCATTAAGGATCTTGGGTTTGCATCCCGTGTCCTCCTTGCGTGGAGTTTACAAAGCACTTTGAGTAGTGAGAGACGCGTTCTATATAATGTAAAGAATTATTATTATCATTCAGCCATCGTCTTATCTTTAAAACCTTTGTATTAACTTTCTTTAGACATTGTGAAGATGTTTATGTTGTAGCCGCGTCTTCTCCAGGATCTCGAAATCAAGCGGCTACTGAGTTGGTAGGGCAGGATCAGCATGAGCTAAAATACGTCCAATCAAGTTTGCTTTAAAAGGACTTTGTGAAAATTCTAAGCAAAACGGTTCACACAAAAATGGAAACAAAAATTGTTACACATAAAGAACGAAAGGCAAAAAGGAAAAAACGTTTCTCCTACAGGCTTAGCTTTTTCTTATTAAACTTCAGGTTGTGTTATTTTTCTATGTCAAACTTATACCTGCTTTACTTGATACAATCTAGTATGTTCTAGTATGTTCTAACCCTAACCCTAACCCTAATTCAATATAGTCAAAAAGTGGGGGGTGCGAATGTTGCCATATGTGGCATAGTATGTGAATTTCCCCTTGGGATTAATAAAGTATCTGTCTGTCTGTCTATCTATCTATCTATCTATCTATCTATCTATCTATCTATCTATCTATCTATCTATCTATCTATCTATCTATCTATCTATCTATCTATCTATCTATCTATCTATCTATCTATCTATCTATCTATCTATCTATCTATCTATCTATCTATCTATCGTTTCGCTATTCGTAGGGAAATTTTAAACTGCGGTGTATCAGCAGCAAAAAATATAGGAATAAATTTTATTAGGGTTTCAAAAAAACGTTAGGGGGGCGCGATTAAAACTGTTATGAAAACTCGGGCCGCAACTACTTAAAGGTTGAGAAACGCTGCGTTACGGGATATGGTGCATTCAACTGGGCACAGTTTGAAAGTGTGTGCCCTCCATGCCTCTGTAGTCAGAAAAAACGAGAATATTCCATCTCAGCCCATCCTGTGGGGGTTATAATAGAACCACCCAGAGACTATACATTTTAACATAACTAAGAAAATACGTCAATTAACTTAACATAACTAACTAACTAACAAATGGCTCTTACATCTTTATATATAATACACTACAGTGTCTTGTTTGTTTGTCTGCCCCGGATTTTAAATCACCAGTAGCTTGCAAACCGTTTGAACTATTGATCTGAAATTTGGTACACAAATACTACGTGACGTCTACTATCCTCTTTCGGGATGATGATAGACCTCCATGGTTATTCCTCTTTTTATTTTATTTCATTGTAGAATCAACTCAGTTCTCCTACCTCTTCATATCTGTGGACGTTAAAAGTCGAAGAACAACAGAAGGTGGACACCAATTAAAATTAAAAAGCAATTTCTTTATTCTTAGTGGCAGAGGCTGCAGCACCTGACAGTTCAGTTTGTTACAGGCAGCCTGCTCAAAATAGGAAGTTAGCTCAGTTTTATACCAGTTTGTTTACTGAACAGAAAGAGAAAGTATGTCGGTTCAATTTGAGGTCACGGAGAGTTAGATAGATAGATAGATATTTTATTAATCCCAATGGGAAATTCACATTTTTCAGCAGCAGCATACTGATACAATAAATAATATTAAGTTTGCAAGTAGCTTAAGATGACACATTAAATCAGTACGTGCAGAAGTACACGGTAGTCAGCATGCCCAAAGTCCCAGGTTCACCATCCACTTTAGGTGATGCAATTCAGCTATGGCTAGTTTTACAGAGACAGCACTTTGCAAAACATGTACTTCTCTATTCTTCTGCACCATCAGGGTTACAACACTTTAACGGCTATGTGGCAGTTATAATTTAAGAATCTTTTCTCAGCTTATAAAAGGATTAATATTATACTGTCGGTTAATGCACAGCACATTCTTATTATAGCTTACATAAGTGTCATGCTTCTTATAGTTCTATTAGTACCATATGTTTATTATTTGGAAAGGCTGAAGCATCTTAATCTCTATATATAATCTTCATTTGGATCTTGATCTTTGTTTGTCCGCGAATGAATTAGAAGAAGAAGCACAAGATGGCAGGAGAGAGACAGCTAAAACATAGGCATTGCATTAAGATTCTCCTCCAGGCTTATACTACTGAAGACTGTAGTACTCCAGTCACACCTCAAAACAGAGACATTCAAACTAAACACATTGTTGTGCTTTAAATTAACTAATCTTTATATATAATCTTCATTTGGATCTTGATCTTTGTTTGTCCGCGAATTCCACGCATGCGTAGACCACCTTCCAGTTTAGTACGTTGTTGTTATTCACAGATGTCAACAATGTGCCGGAATAACGAAAGGGGTGGTGGACAGTGTTACGCTGGTTAGCTCCTGAGGCCTGGTTAGAGAATGAGATTTCCGAAGATAAAAGGTACGTGCCTATGTAACATATGAATGAAAGAAAGACAGTGGGTAAAATGAATGACAACGTAACAGCACGTTCCGGAAATTATTATTGTTACGTTGTAGCTGGCGAGTGCTGCACGTCTCACAGTTGTACCCTGGTTTGCTCACATGTCAGTGAAGTGATCCCTATTTATGCTTTAAAGAGCCTGGATACCTATGTGTCCCCCTTTTATAACCATTGCTCCGTGTATATTGCCTTACTCTTTGGATTGCCACAAAGCAACCTGCGAGATTGGAGAAAGGTTGAGAAGAGATCGTGAGAGGAAACGACAGCGTCGTGAAAACGAGACGGACTGTGAACGGAGAGAAGCAGAAATGCTCCTCCATCACCACATAATTACTATTTGGACAGTGATTCCGAGTAGGCCGTTCCTATCGAATCAATGTCCAAGGGTTTTGTTTTGTAATTTTGTTTCCCTTATAAAAAATCATAATGCTGTGCAACGAAGGGCCCAGTTCACGACTGGCAGCCGCGTTTAAACAGGGAGCCCTTCACAGACAACTTTAACACGCGCAACGTAGTTGGACGCACATGGCTAGTTCTAAATATTCTTTCTCATATCTTAACTCATTCTTGAGGCAGATTGAAGACTTAAGTGCCAGCTTAGGTTAAAAATAAAAGAAAACGTACTAAGTAATTGCAACACAAACACTGATTTAATCAGTTTTAACATGAAAAGATGGCGACGGAAGAAGAGAAGAAGCGGGTCGCTAGGGTGGAGATGAGAAGAGCTGCTCAGGAAGAAGCAAGAACATCAACCTCTGAGCAAACGAATGGTAAACGTACAGAGAAAGAGGAGGAAAATCTAGGAATGCAGATTCACTGCACGGTATCGTTATAGCAGTGCGCCGTTACTGGTACACTCTATTGCCAAAAGTATTGGAACGCCTGCCTTTACACACACATGAACTTTAATGACATCCCATTCTTAATCCATAGGCTTTAATATGGAGTTGGCCCACCCTTTACAGCTCTAACTTCTTCAACTATTCCTTCCACGAGGTGTAGCAGTGTGTTTATTGGGATTTGTGACCAGCAGAGCATTGGTGAGGTCAGGCACTGGTGTTGGACGAGAAGGCCTGGCTCGCTCGCAGTCTCCGCAGATGTTCTGTTGGGTTGAGGTCAGGGCTCTTTATGTGCAGGCCAGTCAAGTTCCTCCACACCAGACTCGCTCCTCCATTTCTTTATAGGCCTTGCTTTGTGCACTGGTGTGTGTGCAGTCATGTTGGAACAGGAAGGGGCCATCCCCAAATTGTCCAAAATGGCTTTGTATGCTGAAGCAGTAAGAGTTCCTTTCATTGGAACTAAGGGGCCCACTCACCACACCATAATCCCCCCTCCACCAAACTTTACACAATGCAGTCAGGCGAGTCCCGTTCTCCTGGCCAGACCCGTCCATTGGATTGCGTGATTCGTCACACCAGAGAACACGTCTGCACTGCTCGAGAGTCCAGTGGTGTTATGGTGGGCTTTACACCACTGCCTCCGACTCTTTGTATTGCACTTGGTGATGTCAGGCTTGGCTGCAGCTGCTCGGCCATGGAGACCCATTCATCCCATGAAGCTCTCTCTCTACGCTGCACTGCTCTCGAGCTGTTGGTGGTCTGTAGCTATCGACTCTGCAGAAAGTTGGCGACATCTGCACACCTCAGCATGCGCTTTCCCCGCTCTGTGATTTGACATGGCCTACCACTTCGTGGCGGAGTTGCTGTTGTTCCCAGTTGCTTCCACTTTGTGTTAATACCACTGACAGGTGACTGTGGAATATTTAGTAGTGAGGAAATTTCACGAATGGACTTATGGCACAGGTGGCATCCTATCACGGTACCACGCTTGAATTTACTGATATCCTTAAAAGAATTCAGAATCTGTGAAAAGGGAAGAATT